>NC_059227.1:1657500-1812500 GCF_020615455.1 Coregonus clupeaformis
CTACACATCGACTCGGTACTGGTACACCGTTTATGTAGCCAAGTTATCGTTACTCATTGTGTATTTATTCCTTGTGTTATTATTTTTCTATTATTTATCTTTTTTTCTCTCTGCATTGTTGGGAAGGGTCCATAAGCAAGCATTTCACTTTTAGTCTACACCTGTTGTTTACGAAGCATGTGACAAATACAATTTGATTTAATGGAGTCTGCATGTGTGTGTAGATGGTTGCAAATATGTGTGTAAGTCTGTAAGTGTGTCAGATCTCTCAATCTAATGAGAGTGCATTGTTTTTTGTCCAGTATTTAGGTTATATCCTGTTTGTGTGTGTGGGGTGTGTGTGTGTGTGTGTGTGTGTGTGTGTGTGTGTGCTGAACAGGACAGAGTTGTTAGTAGTAATTAATGGGGCTTTCTCCCTAGTGGAGAGTATCAATCTGAGAGGCTCACAGCCACCGTAAATCCACCTAGCAACTCCACTGCAGAGCCCGCATGCACACACCACACACACACACTCTATTTCGTTACACAGGAAGACACATCAGAGCCCTGCAGTGTATAGCTTTGGAAAATAATTGCCACATTGCACTCTCTCAAACTAACAAACTTTCCGTCTTTTTCTCTCAGACTTTTCCCCTAACTCCACTCAGAAACTTCTTAGACACATCCAATGGTGAAAAAATGACTGCTTGTTATTTTTAGGGCACAGCGAGTCACTGTTCATGAAGGCACAACACAATGAAATGTTCTCTCTCTCTCTCTAAAAGTGTCTGGGCCTCAACAGTACGCTGTGTCTCGGCTGGGAGGAGAGAAGGGCAACTCATTGTTTTCCAATTTTAGCCTTTGGCAGCAGAGTATTATAGTGCTCTATTGTGTTTCTGCATGGGCCCTTTTTTTGCGCTATTTGGAGGTCTTGTGTTGATGATGGTTGGTGGGAGTAGTGTGTTCCAGCTTCCTTCATCCTAGAAAGAAAGTAGATTAGGGCTGTATTCAACCCCTCCCCTTATGGCCCTCCCTCACTTCTTAGTTCCCTCCATGCATCTGATAGGACTGCATAGGTGAAAGCAATACATTATCAAAGTAAATCTATTGTTTACACACCATTCAGGTTGTCTGTGTCTGTAAGGGGGTGGTCAGAGGGAAGGGAACCACTTTCTGGAATGAAACACTACCGAGAGCTGTACCCCTCACTGCCTGAATAAATGCCTGACAGGCTCCCCGGGGGTCTTTCAACGCACCATTCTATTTATCATTAGTGCGATGTATAATGCATTAGAAAGGTCACATAGTAGGAGTAGCACTGGGGAGGACATAACTCGACATACATGCCATAACCAAATGTTGGAATGTTCTGTGATGGCTTACCACTGGTTGCCATAACAGTGTTGTTGTTGACAGGTAGTTGTAGAAAAAGACCTGTGATCATCAACACTGTTTTAGCGTAACTTACTTACTCAATATACAGTATATCAATCAATCATTCATTCATTTGTGCATGTCATCACACAGCATACAAGTCATCCATGTCTTTAAATACAGTCAAGGATTTTAGTTATAAAACGAAATAACAAAGGGAGCATTGAATAATTAAACAATGAATAAACCGCAACATGTTGGCTAAAGCGATTTAATTCACGAATGCATTTGACTGTTTTTAATATTGGCGGTACTGGAGACTTTAAAACTTTTTTTGTTAGAACAGACTATATGGGATTGATTATAATGTGTTTGTAAATTATTATTCTATTTGTTGTACTGTTAATACTGTTAGAAATGTAGCTGAATTAAATTGATTAATTTTATGGTGTTTCTATTCAAAGAAAACCGAAAATGCATTTTACAGTAGCCTACAGTGGCTTGCAAAAGTATTTACCTCCCTTGGCATTTTTCCTAATTTGTTGCCTTACAACCTGGAATTAAAATGGATTTTTGGGGGGTTTGTATAATTTGATTTACTCAACATGCCTACCACTTTGAAGATGCAACATTTTTTTGTGTGTGAAAAAAACAAGAAATAAGACAAAGAAACAGAAAACTTGAACGTGCATAACTATTCATCCTCCCAAAGACAATACTTTGTAGAGCCACCTTTCACAGCAATTACAGCTGCAAGTCTCTTGGGGAATATCTCTATAAGCTTGGCACATCTAGCCACTGGGACTCTTCCGTAAAGCCCAGCTCTGTGGAGTGTAAGGCTTAAAGTGGTCCTATGGACAGATACTTCAATCTCCGCTGTGGAGCTTTGCAGCTCCTTCAGGGTTGTCTTTGGTCTCTTTGTTGCCTCTCTGATTAATGCCCTCCTTGCCTGGTCCGTGAGTTTTGGTGGGCGGCCCTCTCTTGGCAGGTTTGTTGTGGTGCCATATTCTTTCCATTTTTTAATAATGGATTTAATATTTTGTTATAACCCAACCCTTATCTGTACTTCTCCACAACTTTGTCCCTGACCTGTGTGGAGAGCTCCTTGGTCTTCATGGTGCCGCTTGCTTGGTGGTGCCCCTTGCTTAGTGGTGTTGCAGACTCTGGGGCCTTTCAGAACAGGTGTATATATACTGAGATCATGTGACAGATCATGTGACACTTAGATTGCACACAGGTTAACAACAAAATACTATGACGTCATGCACTCCAACATGCCATGCCATTCCGCAGCACCCCGCAAGCTGTTAAAGGAAGAACCACTGTAGATGGAGTGACTGAAACTGTACCCCCCTCACCCAAACCACACCTGACAATTTCTTGGCTAGAGCCTGAGCCAGGGTGCTTCCATGCCCTTCTAGCACATCAATGGAGGGATGACATTTCTCATTTGTTTATTTCTTGCCTTTCCTCTCCTCCTCGGGGTTGATGATCACAGGTCTTTTTCTACAACTACCTGTCAACAACAACACTGTTATGGCAACCAGTGGTAAGCCATCACAGAACATTCCAACATTTGGTTATGGCATGTATGTCGAGTTATGTCCTCCCCAGTGCTACTGCTACTATGTGACCTTTCTGATGCATTATACTTTGCACTATATGATAAAAAGGATGGTGCGTTGAATGACCCCCGGGGAGCCTGTCAGGCATCACAGACATTTATGTAAGGCAACAAAATAGGAAAAATGCCAAGGGGGGTGAATGCTTTCGCAATCCACTGTATTTTGTCACTCCCGTTCAAGAACTCCAAATCGCTTTTGCATATGCTCTAAAGGGATAACTAGAAATAACATTATATTTGATAATTAAATAATCGAAAGGAAAAATGTGATTATTTATTAGCCTAGTGGATATAAGTATTTTAGGCATATCATATGAATTAGGCCTCATGTGAAATCATTGTCAAAGCGCAAGATATACTGTTGCATGAGAAACAGGTGCTGTTAGATTACAATATCATTTATCTGCCAGTTTGGAACAGTGTAAACAATACTAAATCAAGTATAAGTAATGCAGAGTCAAAAAAAAGAAAAAAAAAAGAAGTTAAGCCTTTAATACAGCATATCAAAGTTTTTAAAAACAGTCGGATTTGTGATATTGCTTTATTCGACATTTTGCAGTTGCATGAGGCTTGGTGATCACAGAATCAGTAGGATATTAAACAAACAAATAGGCAACAAAAGCAGGAAGAATATAGGGCTCAGTGACTCACTCATTCTTGGCTTTTGTTCAAAATAAGTTATATTATAATGTAGGGTTAAAGACACATTCTTTCTGTTTGTGTTTAGCAGTCTCTCCTCTCGCTACAGCTAATTTCATTTGAATTTTTATGTGGATTATAATAAATTAATATATTTGTAGGGGTTGATGCATTTTTCATTAGGGCGAATCTGGTCTGTGATATTGAGTTAGAAATGTAAAACTTTCGAGTACTTAAGCATCGAATATACATTGCAAGTTTGCCCTTTTTTGGCCATTAGGCTACACTTTACAATAGGACTCAACTCTGACAGACCGCAGATTCTATAGGTAGTCTAAACTGTGGCACAAATTGGGGGATTTTTCACACCTAGCTGAGCTATTAGACTATCCTTTTGTAAATTAATGGAGGTGTGAATGTTTCAGTCAGTCTCTCTCCTATCGCACTAGAGTCCTGCATCAGGCAAAAAAATAAATCAGCTGGCGGGTGGTCCCGGAGTTGAGAGAGAACTTCTGTAAATACAATGGCGCAATTAAACTTGATGTGTGGACTGACGATTTTCTAAAAATAGGATACTTGTGCCTTACAGCCCATTACATAAACGAAGTGTGGATGTTATCCACCACGGAGTGGGACAGTTCAGCTCAAAATTGCAGATAACATAAAGCCAGCTATTGTGAAAGAATACTTGTGGATCTTGTTGATTTCCTCTATCGCTTCAAGAGGCCTACTGTCCACCTGGTAATTGTGTGGTTCTAAAGGATAAAGCGTCACCTTCAGATGGATGTGTGGTTTCAGAGAGAGGCCAGCTACGAGCCTGCGACCAGGCACGGTGGATGACATCCTTTACCTGCACAGCAATTTGAAGAAATCCAGTGATGAATGGACTGTTTTTGAAGTTGTTTTTTTTGTATATTTAGTTGTTGTCTAATATTAGAAGGCTCTTTAAAGTGATTTGACTTGTCAATGTGCCGCATTGTATTGTGGAAAAAAAATATGTTCTTAATTCATGGCATGGTTTCTTTTAAGCCAAATGTTGAATAGACATGCAGACAAATTAATGAATACAGGAAAAGAGGAATTATAGCCTACTGTCATAAAAACAATTAGGCTAAATATATTGATATTATTTTGTTGGGTAACGGATCGGCTCTCGGGAACTCATTAAGAGGCAGCTTCTATCTTCAATATAATCATTCATTTAGAAGGTTAAACCCATAGGTCTTAGGCCTGCAGTACATTAAATTAGATTACCAGGTTCTTTTTTCATTAGGTTACAATCCATGCCTTCTGGGAATGTTATAAAGTCCACAAATTATGGGTGCAGTTAGACATTTGGTTGTCAGAAGTATTACAATGGAAATTAACTTTTAATCCGTCTGTCTGCATATTTCAAGACATGGCATATAAGTGTGCAGTGAGATACCCTATGGGTTGGACGATACTTTTCTCGTCAATCATCTTGAAAAAACGTATACTTAAACTGAAAATCAACCAATGTCTGCCTTTAAATGCTTTATTATCTAAATGTTGGAAGTGCGTGTGGGCGACGGAGAGAAACAAAATGGTGCAGTTTGAGGCCATGTGGCGGAGAGTGATGCGGGCGCTGGAGATGGGGGTGGGAGCAGGTGGGTCTGGGCAGGTGTGACGTAATTTAGTTGTCGTTTGAAAAATTTAATAAGGGACAATGACAAGCTTGCAACACACATCTGATTATTTATTATGAATAGGATTTATTTGATTTATTTCGTTTACATTCTTCATTGTAACCACAATGTCACAAATAATTGAACACACACAACATGAGCAGATTAACTTGGTCAAAACATTTATTTATTAAAGACTATCAGAAAGAATGTTGGTACTTATTTATTTTGATCCAAAGCAACTAATGAGTGAGTCACTCAGCTTTATGCTGCGAAATAGCCTACAAAATAGGCCAAGCCTAAACAAATATATTAAATTGCCAAATTAACTAGTACATTTCTTAAATAAATGAAGTAGCTCAGGTCTTGAAAATATGGGCAGCCTTTTCCCCCTCCGTATCCTCGCTGGACTCTCTTTCATTCAGTTTCTTCTTTTAATCAGCAAAGAAGGATTCCGTGTTTCAGAAACTCATTTGGTATAGAGGGGCTATCACTCTTGCCTATTTTTCAAAAATCGTTAGTCCACATATCAAGTGTAATTGCGCCATTGTATTTACCCAAGTTCTCTCTCAACTCCGGGACCACCCGCCAGAATGTTTTGTTGTTGTTGCCTGATGCAGGACTCTAGTGCCTGAGAAGAGAGACTCTCGGACTGAAACATTCGCACCTCCATTAATTTACGAAAAGATATTCAATTTGTTCCACAGTTTAGACTACGGATAGATCAGCGTTCTAACTCCCCCTTGTGATAGTGTGGTGCAATGACAGAATTTACCACAGTCTGCCACCGTCTACCACAAGCGGTCGCGGCATAAACTTTTATTTGAGGAACCACTGTACAAGTAAAACCATCCATAGAGAGGTGTTACGCCACAAGTGACGTCCCCATCTCAGCTTTCCGCTCCTCTGACTGGCCTCGAGAAAAGGGGAGGGAATGAGGGTTGAAAATAGGAAGTGAAGTTAATGAAGCGAGCTCATTATATCACCACAATTACAATGATGTGAAATACTGACAAAAACATTTTAGATAAAATCGATCTATTCTAAATTATCTAACTAACACAAAGTATTTATAAGTAGTTTACATTTGTTGAAGTACTGCAGAGTTCTCTTTGTGACTCAAGGAGTCTAGTTTCCAAATTATTTTGACTTATAGTTTAAACAGTTTTGCTGATATTCTAAACGTTTTAACTGATGTAGTAAATTGTTTGACTGATATTATTAATGATCCACTTGCAAATGCCGTCTACATGAAATCCCCCCAGTAGAAACTCAACTCTTAGTCAGTCTCTCAGCACACAAACCCTTGGGTTGCTCATTAAAAGCAGTAAAACAGTTTTCCATGTTCTAAATGATGAGAGATTTGATCAGGACTCAATGGGGTGTTAACTAACTGACCAATTGATTTGTTTGACCATTTGATCTCATAGCTGGATAGATGAAAAAGCCAGCCTGTTAAAAAAGCAGAGTTAGAGTTGAAGTTAGACTTCAAAGAATTATTAACAAGCCTACCCTCTTCTCTGTCTACTAGAGAAACGTTCTCTGTTATGTTGGAAACAATAATACAGTTATTACTGAGTATGTATCCATATGGAATCCCTAGGTTCCTATGTAATTCCTTTGTGTATTACCAATGTTATTTCACTGTGAAAATGAATTGATGCTGCGATTGAATGGTTCCAGAGCAGACTTCCATGCTTCCCAGTGGCATTAGGGATATTGAACTCATCTGCTCGCTGGACTTGCTATGGAAACTATATGGCAATGGAGAGGGAAAACAAACATAACACTTACTATACAATTCTAGACAATGGAGAGAGAAAACAAACAATTTGCATATAGAGATGGCAAGAGGCAACCTCAATTAATTGATTTTAGTTTTTCCCTTATTTCTTTCCTTCCTTCCCAAGTTGAAGCCATCACTATAGAAGAGGTCTAGTCACTGGCTTCTGTTGGGGAAATTCTTGAAGATCATGTTCTTTGCCTTTGTGTTGTTTACCCTTTTCGATGTCTCTGTCCGGTACCACAACTATAGTGTCTGAAATGCACACAAACACACATAGCTAACCAGATTGATATATTTGTACTTAGTACAGAGTTAAACAACATATTCTGTTTGGGTTTTAGTGTTAATTGGAGATGCGCTTTAAACCTTGGTGATCACAGAAAGCTCTCACACAGCCACTCTCTCAACTGTAACGGATGCTTTATACATGCTGCTCTGACATTTTAAGTGGTTTTCTTCTACCTAATGGCAAAGTTGGATGTTGGCATAATATGCAAATATGTTCCCAAAACTGCAATTATTTTGTCATTAGTTGTCTAATTGCATTTTTCAGTGTGGTTGTAGCTTTTAATTCATGTTTCTCACACACACGGACACACTCTAGCACACATTCTGTAAAGTAGCACCCCCTTCTCTGATCGATGCAAAAACATAATACTTACTATACTTCTGCTTTTTACCTCTGTCTCACATACAATCTCCCTCTAACACCTGCAATATGTAGCACCTAACTCATGTATGCACACACAAACCGACATTGCAGTAGCGGCATATGTACTCACCAGTGTTGGGTAAGCTCAACGGCTTTAGCCTTTTGGGGGCCTTGAGCAAGATTTGGTTGGAGGGAACGCCCACCAAGTTGACAAAATAATTCTACACATTTTGCCATGGGGCGTAGAGAAACTTTAGAAGTTTTAAAGCAAGTTTTCTGCAGTTCTACACATGTTTGCCATGTCGTGGAGAGAAAATGTAGCAATTTTATAAAACATTTCATGCAAATCTACTAATTTTGCATGGGGTGGAGAGAAATCTGTGCAATTTTATAACACATTTCATGCAATTCTACTCATTTTCACATGGGGTGGAGAGAAAGTTTTGCAGTTTTAAAGCTAATTTCCTGCAATTCTACACATTTTGCCATGACATGCCATGTTAATGATATCTGAGTGAGAGTGAATAACAAAATCAATGGGGGCCCCTGGGCATGTGCCCTGCGTACCTGGTCGGTATTCGGCCATGATTACTACAAGTTTAGATAACTGGCTTGACTAATTTACCAATCTAAAAATGGTTAGCTTCTTGGCTAATTGAGTGACTGTCAGTGACTGACAAAATAAGATAAGAACTGCTGATGCACACAACATTTTTAGTTTGCACCTTGTTTATTCTACTATTCTAACTCTCAAGCAACCACTTATGTCGCTTATGCCTGGAGCCGGCCCTGGGGAAGCTACTCTGAAAAATATAGTTTACCAAGCCACCAATTTCTTAACACTGGTGGAAGTTAAGTTACACTAAAGCTACCCTTAAAAAATATATAGTTTAGTTAACTAAAGTTACATCCAAAGTACTTCGTGAAAAATGATCATACCTACATCTGAAATGTCATAGACTAGAACTTGCAAGAACACATCATTCTGGTCAAATGTTGACAGAATGAGTAATCTAGTCGATTAAACACAAAAACTGTGTTTTAAGTGAGAGTTAGGCAGGTCTAATGCCGAAAAATAAGGGAATTCTTCACTATTTCACCCAATATTGCCTACTTCACCCACTACTGTAAGAAGGTCACTTCTGGTGACTTTTTAAAAGGGCATTGAACTCCAAAATGTAATGATTTAGCAGCGGCATGGTGCCACTACGCACGCACGCACAAACACACAGAAACAGAGAGAGAGAGAGAAGAGAGAGAGAGGAGAGAGAGAGAGAGAGAGAGAGAGAGAGAGAGAGAGAGAGAGAGAGAGAGAGAGAGAGAGAGAGAGAGAGAGAGAGAGAGAGAGAGAGAGAGAGAGAGAGAGAGAGAGATCTTCTTATCGATTAACAGCACTGTGTCAGTCCGACATGATTATCCTGTCCTACTACCCTTGACTTTTTCCACATTGTTTTACTTTACAGCCTTATCTTCAAATTGATTAAATTGTTTTTTCCCCTCATCAATCTACAGACAATTCCCCATAATGACAAAGCAAAAATAGGTTTTTAGAAATGTTGGCAAATACAAAACTGAAATATCACATTTACATAAGTATTATGACCCTTTACTCAGTACTTTGTTGAAGCACCTTTGGCAGTGATTACAGCCTCGAGTCTTCTTGAGTATGTATTTGGGGAGTTTCTCCCATTCTTCCTCTCAAGCTCTGTCAGGTTGGATTGGGAGCGTCGCTGCACAGCTATTTTCAGGTCTCTCCAGAGATGTTAGCTCGGGTTCAAGTCCGTTTTCTGGCTGGGCCACTCAAGGACATTCAGAGACTTGACCCGAAGCCACTCCTGCATTGTCTTGGCTGTGTGCTTAGGGTCGTTGTCCTGTTGGAAGGTGAACCTTCGGCCCAGTCTGAGGTCCTGAGCGCTCTGGAGCAGGTTTTCATCAAGGACCTCTCACCACCATGCTTCACCGTAGGGATGGTGCCAGGTTTCCTCCAGACGTGACGATTGGCATTCAGGCCAAAGAGTTCAATCTTGGTTTCATCAGACCAGAGAATGTTGTTTCTGATGGTCTTAGAGTTCTTTAGGTGCCTTTTGGCAAACTCCAAGCGGGCTGTCATGTACCTTTTACTGAGGAGTGTCTTCCATCTGGCTACTCTACCATAAAGGCCTGATTGGTGGAGTGCTGCTGAGATGGTTGTCCTTCTGCAAGGTTCTCCCATCTCCACAGAGGAACTCTGGAGCTATGTCAGAGTGACCATCGGGTTCTTGGTCACCTCCCTGACCAAGGCCCTTCTCCCCCGATTGCTCAGTTTGGCTGGGCGGCCAGTTCTAGGAAGAGTCTTGGTGGTTCCAAACTTCTTCCATTTAAGAATGATGGAGGCCAGGGTGTTCTTGGGGACCTTCAATGCTGCAGAAATGTATTGGTACTCTTCCCCAGATCTGTGCCTCAACACAATCCAGTCTCGGAGCTCTACAGACAATTCCTTCGACCTCATGGCTTGGTTTTTGCTCTGACCTGCACTGTCAACTGTGGGACCTTATATAGGCGGGTGTGTGCCTTCCCAAATCATGTCCAATCCCATCGAATTTACCACAGGTGGACTCCAATGAAGTTGTAGAAACATTTCAAGGATGATCTATAGAAACAGGATGCACCTGAGCTCAATTTCGAGTCTCATAGCAAAGGGTCTGAATACTTATGTAAATAAGGTATTTCTGTGTTGTTTTTTTAATAAATTTGTACATTTTCTAAAAACCTGTTTTCGCTTTGTCATTATGGGGTATTGTGTGTAGATTGATAAGGAACAAATGTATTTAATCCATTTTAGAATAAGGCTGTAACATAACAAAATGTGGAAAAAGGGATGGGGTATGAATACTTACCGAATGCACTGTATGGGTTGTATTTACAATGGTGTTTGTTCTTCACTGGTTGCCCTTCTCTCTCTCTATCTCTCTCTTTCTCTCTCTCTTTCTCTCTCTCTTTCTCTCTCTCGCTCTCTCTCTCTCTCTCTCTCTCTCTCTCTCTCTCTCTCTCTCTCTCTCTCTCTCTCTCTCTCTCTCTCTCTCTCTCTCTCTCTCTCTCTCTCTCTCTCTCTCTCTCTCTCTCTCTCTCCTTAATGAACTATTCATATTTCTATCTCAATAGAGAAACTTTATCATCAGAGTCACACCAATGAAGATTTATAGAAATTGGTTTAGCTCTTGGTATTTGATATGTTCTGTAACATTGAAGGATGAACCTGTCAAAACGGGATAAGACAGGAGAGGAAAAAGAAGGGAACTGAACGAGTCTGAGAGAGAGGAAGCTGAGGGCAAACTCACAAATCATTTACATAATCTGATTAGAGATTAAATGACCACTTACAGTGGGGGAAAAAAGTATTTAGTCAGCCACCAATTGTGCAAGTTCTCCCACTTGAAAAGATGAGAGAGGCCTGTAATTTTCACCATAGGTACACGTCAACTATGACAGACAAATTGAGGGAAAAAAATCCAGAAAATCACATTGTAGGATTTTTTATGAATTTATTTGCAAATTATGGTGGAAAATAAGTATTTGGTCACCTACAAACAAGCAAGATTTCTGGCTCTCACAGACCTGTAACTTCTTCTTTAAGAGGCTCCTCTGCCCTCCACTCGTTACCTGTATTAATGGCACCTGTTTGAACTTGTTATCAGTATAAAAGACACCTGTCCACAACCTCAAACAGTCACACTCCAAACTCCACTATGGCCAAGGCCAAAGAGCTGTCAAAGGACACCAGAAACAAAATTGTAGACCTGCACCAGGCTGGGAAGACTGAATCTGCAACAGGTAAGCAGCTTGGTTTGAAGAAATCAACTGTGGGAGCAATTATTAGGAAATGGAAGACATACAAGACCACTGATAATCTCCCTCGAGCTGGGGCTCCACGCAAGATCTCACCCCGTGGGGTCAAAATGATCACAAGAACGGTGAGCAAAAATCCCAGAACCACACGGGGGGACCTAGTGAATGACCTGCAGAGAGCTGGGACCAAAGTAACAAAGCCTACCGTCAGTAACACACTACGCCGCCAGGGACTCAAATCCTGCAGTGCCAGACGTGTCCCCCTACTTAAGCCAGTACATGTCCAGGCCCATCTGAAGTTTGCTAGAGTGCATTTGGATGATCCAGAAGAGGATTGGGAGAATGTCATATGGTCAGATGAAACCAAAATATAACTTTTTGGTAAAAACTCAACTCGTCGTGTTTGGTGGACAAAGAATGCTGAGTTGCATCCAAAGAACACCATACCTACTGTGAAGCATGGGGGTGGAAACATCATGCTTTGGGGCTGTTTTTCTGCAAAGGGACCAGGACGACTGATCCGTGTAAAGGAAAGAATGAATAGGGCCATGTATCGTGAGATTTTGAGTGAAAACCTCCTTCCATCAGCAAGGGCATTGAAGATAAAACGTGGCTGGGTCTTTCAGCATGACAATGATCCCAAACACACCGCCCGGGCAACGAAGGAGTGGCTTCGTAAGAAGCATTTCAAGGTCCTGGAGTGGCCTAGCCAGTCTCCAGATCTCAACCCCATAGAAAATCTTTGGAGGGAGTTGAAAGTCTGTGTTGCCCAGCGACAGCCCCAAAACATCACTGCTCTAGAGGAGATCTGCATGGAGGAATGGGCCAAAATACCAGCAACAGTGTGTGAAAACCTTGTGAAGACTTACAGAAAACGTTTGACCTGTGTCATTGCCAACAAAGGGTATATAACAAAGTATTGAGAAACTTTTGTTATTGACCAAATACTTATTTTCCACCATAATTTGCAAATAAATTCATTAAAAATCCTACAATGTGATTTTCTGGATTATTATTTCTCATTTTGTCTGTCATAGTTGGCGTGTACCTATGATGAAAATTACAGGCCTCTCTCATCTTTTTAAGTGGGAGAACTTGCACAATTGGTGGCTGACTAAATACTTTTTTTCCCCACTGTATATGGTGTGTGAATGTGAGGTTTGACATTGCAAAGGGTGTTGGGTGTGTTAAGGCAGGGAAGGAACTATGCTGCAGGTCTCATCACTGGGAAAAGAGGGAGGATATAGAGAGGGAGGGAGTAATAATTATCTCCCTCTCTCTCTCTCTCTCTCTCTCTCTCTCTCTCTCTCTCTCTCTCTCTCTCTCTCTCTCTCTACTATACCAAAGCTTTTACGCCATTTCTGTTTCACATGTGCGTGTGCATGAATTAATGCATTACTCAGCCACCCTCAAGTTTTTAGCATCAACCAGGTAACCTTGGGCTGTCATGCAGCCGACTTAAAGAACAGCAGGAAAGAGGAGGAATGAAACAGGGGGATGAGCTATAGATCAGCCGAAGAGACATACAGCCTTGACAGCTAGCTCTGCTTTACTATGATTTATTGTGTGTGTGACAAGGATTTAAGTACAGCCAATTATTCTGTCTCAGTCAGGTTTAAGTGGACCAACAGAAGCATGATGGGTATATCACGGCACCAGTCAAACACCAGATGTGTTTTATGACACAGAAGATGGCGAGATGGGGGAACGAGGGAGGAAGGAATGGAGAGGTAAGGAGGGTTGAAGGCAACAAAGTGGTGAATTGGAGAGTTACTTAGTTTGCTATCTCAGCAGTGGTTTGTCATCTCGTTTCCAACTGTTTGATCCATTTCAGCTTCATTTTTCTAACCCCCATTTAGCTTTTGTTATTAGTTGGTGGGGTAAATAGATATATAGTATCCTCCCTCTGTTTCTAGGTCCAGTGGTCAAGGGCTTTCTAGCTAATACATATATATGTTTTTTGGTGAAATGTGATTGTAAACATGTGTATCAGCGAGATGTCATGGATTTTTCAAAGCTGTAAGGAGGAGAAGATAGCATCTCAGCCACATAGCGAGTTCAATCATCGGGAGAGGGGCTAGTGCTTTTAAAAGAGCTGGGCGCAAACACACACAGACACGGCTGCACTCATACATAGTTGTGTGTGTGCATGTACACGGCCAGTGGGAGGGATGGAAGTAGAAATGAATGAAGGGAAGGATGGAAGGAGGAGGAGGAGGGACAGTGGGGTGCTAATGGCGTATTAAAAGGTGAGTGAATGGCCAGTGACACCACTCTATCCCATAAGCACTAAAAATATGCAAATCATAGGCATGAAAATGGATCTTAGCGGTCATCTCTGTTGTACCCTATGACATACAACTTCCACTTATGGGGACATTAGTTACATCTAATGCATTTCATCATATATTTTCTCATAAAACTGTATTCATTACATGTGTGTTTGGAAGAGTGTGAAGGAGAATCAGTGGAATTGCCACTTACTGTGGACAACTTTACAGCGGAAATATTTTTTATATGTGTGCATTAAAGCTATTTTTAATGTGATGCTTGGAAAAGGCTGTAGGCGTGTGTACTGTACCTGTATAAATGGAACAGCAGATACGGGCGTGCGTAACCAAGGAGATTAGGGGGTTAGTGGGAGGATGATTGTTACCAAGGGGCTGATTGGTGTAAACAAAATGCCTGAACTGTACTGACTGAACTGGATGGAACGGTGTTATATACAGTCGTGGTCAAAAGTTTTGAGAATGACACAAGTATTGGTCTTCACAAAGTTCGCTGCTTCAGTGTTATGATATATTTTTGTCAGATGTTACTATGGTATACTGAAGTATAATTACAAGCATTCCATAAGTGTCAAAGGCTTTTATTGACAATGACATTAAGTTTATGCAAAGAGTCAATATTTGCAGTGTTGACCCTTCTTTTTCAAGACCTCTGCAATCCGCCCTGGTATGCTGTCAATTAACTTCTGGGCCACATCCTGACTGATGGCAGCCCATTCTTGCATAATCAATGCTTGGAGTTTGTCAGAATTTGTGGGTTTTTGTTTGTCCACCCGACTCTTGAGGATCGACCACAAGTTCTCAATGGTCTGGGGAGTTTCCTGGCCATGGACCCAAAATGTCGATGTTTTGTTCCCCGAGCCACTTAGTTATCACTTTTGCCTTATGGCAAGGTGCTCCATCATGCTGGAAAAGGCATTGGTCGTCACCAAACTGTTCTTGGATGGTTGGGAGAAGTTGCTTTCGGAGGATGTGTTGGTACCATTCTTTAATCATCGCTGTGTTCTTAGGGAAAATTGTGAGTGAGCCCACTCCCTTGGCTGAGAAGCAACCCCACACATGAATGGTCTCAGGATGCTTTACTGTTGGCATGACACAGGACTGATGGTAGCGCTCACATTGTCTTCTCCGGACAAGCTTTTTTCCGGATGCCCCAAACAATCGGAAAGGGGATTCATCCGAGAAAATGACTTTACCCCAGTCCTCAGCAGTCCAATCCCTGTACCTTTTGCAGAATATCAGTCTGTCCCTGATGTTTTTCCTGGAGAGAAGTGGCTTCTTTGCTGCCCTTCTTGACACCAGGCCATCCCCAAAAAGTATTTTTCTTGACACCAGGCCATCCCCGATCCCGCAGCTGAACCAACTTTAGGAGACGGTCCTGACGCTTGCTGGACTTTCTTGGGCGCCCTGACGCCTTCTTCACAACAATTGAACCTCTCTCCTTGAAGTTCCTGATGATCCGATAAATGGTTGATTTAGGTGCAATCTTACTAGCAGCAATATCCTTACCTGTGAAGCCCTTTTTGTGCAAAGCAATGACGACGGCACGTGTTTCCTTGCAGGTAACCATGGTTAACAGAGGAAGAACAATGATTTCAAGCACCACCCTCCTTTTAAAGCTTCCAGTCTGTTATTCTAACTCAATCAGCATGACAGAGTGATCTCCAGCCTAGTCCTCGTCAACACTCTCACCTGTGTTAACGAGAGAATCACTGACATTATGTCAGCTGGTCCTTTTGTGGCAGGTCAGAAATGCAGTGGAAATGTTTTTGGGGGATTAAGTTCATTTTCATGGCAAAGAGGCAAAAAATTCATCTGATCACTCTTCATGACATTCTGGAGTGTATGCAAATTGCCATCATCAAAACTGAGGCAGCAGACTTTGTGTAAATTAGTATTTGTGTCATTCTCAAAACTTTTGACCACGACTGTACAGTCAACAGACCTCTTTCTGCTCTGGACTTTCTACTACCGTATGTGGACTTCCATGGTCTTAGCCTGGACTTGCCTCATAGATGAGATGTCTTTGTAATATCTGTTAGTGCCATTCTGCTTCTGCATTCTGACATCTCTTCATTGTTTTTATCCACCTTGTTTGACAGTGTGTTAACTAATATGTACAAGTGTATTTAAACATCTGCACAGGCCAAGTGCGCTAGATTACAAACATTCTCTGTTCTCTTCTCTGTTCGCTTTAGTTCTCACTAATTGGACAGACTGTGTCTGAAATGTGTGTTTCCTTATCACTCAGAAGATCAAAGGAATCATACACAGATTAGAGAGGAGGCAGATAACGACTGAGTGTGCGCTCGTCTGGAACCGAGCATCTGGGGCAAAATCTGACAACGGAACACATATCTCTTCTGCTCTCTCTCTCTCTCTCTCTCTCTCTCTCTCTCTCTCTCTCTCTCTCTCTCTCTCTCTCTCTCTCTCTCTCTCTCTCTCTCTCTCTCTCTCTCTCTCTCTCTCTCTCTCTCTCTCTCTCTATCTCTTTCTTTCTCTCTCTCTCTTTTTCTCTCTCTCTCTCTCTTTTTCTCTGTCTGTCTCTCTTCTCTCTGTACTGTGCACTCTTTTTTCATTATCACTGTGACAGATGACGGAATGATAATTTAGCATGCCATACAAACAGCTATTAAATTAAGGAAACCATGAAATTAATCTATAATATAAATACCATCTGAACCATAATAAGCAATAACCTTCTGTTTGTTTGTTTACAGTTTGTTTACTAGTTTGTTTTGTGTTGTCATTGTACAATACCTTTTTCATAAAGCAGGCCTGACATCTGGGTAGAACTGTCCCTGACAACAAAAAGGTCTTGGTCGACCGAGAGTCGTCCTGGTCTTTCCACCAACCATTTGGTCGAAATGTTTAAACGTATCTTTCCATATGCAGTGCCTTCGGAAAGTATTCAGATCCCTTGACTTTTTCCACATTTTGTTAAGTTACAGCATTATTCTAAAATTGATTAAATTGTGTTTTTTTCCCCTCATCAATCTACACACAATACCCCGTAATGACAAAGCGAAAACAGGTTTTTAGAAATATTTGCTAATATATAAAAATTTTAAAACTGAAATATTACATTTACATAAGTATTCAAACATTTCACGCAGTACTTTGTTGAACCACCTTTGTAAGTGATTACAGCCTCGAGTCTTCTTGGGTATGACGCTACAAGCTTGGCACATCTGTATTGGGGAGTTTCTCCTATTCTTCTCTGCAGATCCTCTCAAGCTATGTCAGGTTGGATGTGGAGCGTATTTTCAGGTCTCTTCAGAGATGTTCGATTGAGTTCAAGTCCGGGCTCTGGCTGGGCCATTCAAGGACATTCCAAGAATTGTCCCGAAGCCACTCCTGTGTTGTTTTGACTGTGTGCTTAGGGTCGTTGTCCTGTTGGAAGGTGAACCTTTGCTCCAGTCTGAGGTCCTGAGCACTCTGGAGCAGGTTTTCATCAAGAATCTCTCTGTACTTTGCTCCGTTCGTCTTTCCCAAGATCCTGAGACTAGTTTCCCAGTCCCTGTCACCGTAGGGATGGTGCCAGGTTTCCTCCAGACATGACGCTTGGCATTCAGGACAAAGAGTTCAATCTTGGTTTCATCAGAGCAGAGAATCTTGTTTCTCATGGTCGGAGAGTCTTTAGGTGCCTTTTGGCAAACTCTAAGCGGGCTGTCATGTGCCTTTTACTGAGGAGTGTCCTCCGTCTTGCCACTCTACCATAAAGGCCTGATTGGTGGAGTGCTGCAGAGATGGTTGTCCTTCTGGAAGGTTCTCCCATCTCCACAGAGGAACTCTAGAGTTCTGTCAGTGACCATCTGGTTCTTGGTCACCTACCTGACCAAGGCCCTTCTCCCCTGGCTGCTCAGTTTGGCCGTGTGGCCAGCTCTAGGAAGAGTCTTGGTGGTTCCAAACTTCTTCCATTTAAGAATTATGGAGGCCAGGGTGTTCTTGGGGACCTTCAATGCTGCAGAAATGTTTTGGTAGCCTTCCCCAGATCTGTGCCTTGACACAATCCTGTCTCGGAGCTCTACGGACAATTCCTTCAACCTCATGGCTTGGTTTTTGGTCTGACATGCACTGTCAACTTATATAGACAGGTGTGTGCCTTTCCAAATCCTGCCCAATCAATTGAATTTACCACAGGTGGACTCCAATCAAGTTGTAGAAACATCTCAAGGATGATCAATGGAAACAGGATGCACCTGAGCTCAATTTTGAGTATCATAGCAATGGGTCTGAATACTTATGTAAATAAGGTATTTCTGTTTTTGTTTTTTTTACACATTAGCAAAAATTCTAAAGACCTGTTTTCACTTTGTCATTATGGGGTATTGTGTGTAGATTGCTGAGGATTTGTTTTTATTTTATCCATTTTAGAATAAGGCTGTAATGTAACAAAATGTGGAAAAGGTCAAGGGGTCTGAATACTTGCCCGACGGCACTGTATATAGACACACACCCTAGGTGTTTGAATAAAATCAACTACATATGCACTGAGCTTGTCTGATGCTTTAAGCACACTGTTTGATCAAGAAAGGGCCCAATGGTCACACTGTGTTAAAAACAATGACAGCGGGTGCCTGCGTGACTTGCGCACAGTCTTTTACTCCTTACTACTGCAGCGAAAAGGCATCACAGCACAGCAAGTGTTTATTGCGCTGTCTGTGCTGAAGCTGCAACATTATTTCAGCCATTTAGTTTCTTACTTGTTTCTGACTGAAAAACTCTGTTACCGAAATCCCTAATTTGTTTACGAAAAACATTCCTTATTACCTCAACCCTTGCTCTCTTTATGTGAAACATGTAAGCATCACATGCATGTGCCCAATAGGGCCTGACCTATAGCATATAACAAACTCTGAACACATTAACACGTGACAGCAAAATGGATGCGGAAGACGTGAAAAAGAAACTCGAAACAGGCAAATGTTTACTGGTTGCTCAGGAGGGAAAGGAGAGGTCAGATGTGTGGAAGACATTTGACTTACTTGTGGAAACTACTGGAGATCAAGAAAAAGGATGGTATATGAGCAAGCGTTCCATGAGTATTATGTGTGCCAAACAGTTAGATTACAATATTACAATTTTTTCAGAACATTTTAAACAGTGTAAACAACACTAAATGAATGTGTGTACCAGAAAGTCTGTCCTAACAAAAAAAAGCTAGATAAAGTCTTTATTACAGCAGACTAAAAACAGTTGCATGCATTCGTGAATTACGGTTTGTTTATTGTTTAGGCTAATTATTCAAAGCTCCCTTTGTTATTTAATTAAAAAACTAAAATGCTTGATTGCCTTTCATGAGCATGAATGTCTCGTATTCTGTGTGATGGCATAAACGAATGAATGATTGATTGATACAGTAGCCTATATATTGACATATAGGCCTAAGTAAGTTAGGGTATTAAGACTAAACAGGACACGCTCTTAGGCCTTCAGCTCAATGGTGGTTATACAAGGCTACTATACAAAGCCTACTAATGATAATGACATTAGTTATTATTATAATGATGATCGTAATAATATTTTTAATAATAACAATAAGAAGGAGATTAAGAAAAAGGAGGGTATAGGAGCGAGAGCTGTGTGCATAGTATGTGTGACAAGCACGTGCTGTTAGATTACAATAAAATAGTTCTGCCTGTTTGGAATAGTGTAAACAACACTAAATAAATTATAAGTAATACCAGTCTGTTCTAACGTATAAAAAAAAAAAAAAAAACTTTATTACAGCATAGCAAAGATTGACAACAGCCGAATCTGTGAAAATGCTTTATCCAACATTTTGCCGTTGCATGAGGCTTGGATCAAACAGAATCAGTCGGCTATTAAACAAACACTTAAACAGGCAACAGAAGCAAGATCTGTCTTATTTCTCTATATATGCAGTACAAGTCAAAAGTTTGGACGAAACTATTTTCTACATTGTAGAATAATGGTGAAGGCATCAAAACTATGAAATAACACATATTGAATCATGGACTAACCAAAAAAGTGTTAAACAAATCAAAAATATATTAAATATTTGAGATTCTTCAAAAATAGTAGCCACCCTTTGCCTTGATAGCAGCTTTGCACACTCTTGGCATTCTCTCAATCAGTTTCATGAGGTAGTCACTAAAAGTTAATTTGTGGAATTTCTTTCCTTCTTATTGTGTTTGAGCCAATCAGTTGTGCTGTGACAAGGTAGGGGGTGTATACAGAAGATAGCCCTATTTCGTAAAAGACCAAGTCCATGTTATGGCAAGAACAGCTCAAATAAGCAAAGAGAAACGACAGTCCATCATTACTTTAGGACCTGAAGGTCAGTCCATCCGGAAAATTTCAAGAACTTTGAAAGTTTCTTCAAGTGCAGTCGCAAAAACCATAAAGCGCTATGATGAAACTGGCTCTCATGAGGACCGCCACAGGAAAGGAAGACCCAGAGTTACCTCTGCTGCAGAGGATAAGTTCATTAGAATTAACTGCACCTCAGATTGCAACCCAAATAAATGCTTCACAGAGTTCAAGTAACAGACACATCTCAAAATTAACTGTTCAGAGGAGACTGCGTGAATCAGGCCTTCATGGTCGAATTACTGCAAAGAAACCACTACTAAAGGACACCAATAATAAGAAGAGACTTGCTTGGGCCAAGAAACACGAGCAATGGACATTAGACCAGTGGAAATCTGTCTGATGAGTCCAAATTTGAGATTTTTGGTTCCAACTGCCGTGTCTTTGTGAGACGCAGAGTAGGTTAATGGATGATCTCCGCATGTGTGGTTCCCATCGTGAAGCATGGAGGAGGAGGTGTTATGGTGTGAGGGTACTTTGCTGGTGACACTGTCAGTGATTTATTTAGAATTCAAGGCACACTTAACCATCATGGTTACCGCAGCATTCTGCAGTGATACGCCATCCCATCTGGTTTGCGCTTAGTGGGACTATTGTTTGTTTTCAACAGGACAATGACCCAACACACACCTCCAGGCTGTGTAAGGGCTATTTAACCAAGAAGGAGAGTGATGGAGTGCTGCATCAGATAACCTGGCCTCCACAATCACCCAACCTCAACCCAATTGAGATGGTTTGGGATGAGTTGGACCGCAGAGTGAAGGAAAAGCAGCCAACAAGTGCTCAGCATATGTGGGAACTCCTTCAAGACTGTTGGAAAAACATTCCAGGTGACTACCTCATGAAGCTGGTTGAGAGAATGCCAAGAGTGTGCAAAGCTTTCATCAAGGCAAAGGGTGGCTACTTTGAAGAATCTCAAATATAAAATATCTTTTGATTTGTTTAACACTGTTTTGGTTACTACGATTCCATATGTGTTATTTCATAGCTTTGATATCTTCACTATTATTCTACAATGTAGAAAATAGTTTTTAAAAATAAAGAAAAACCCTTGAATGAGTAGGTGTGTTCAAACTTTTGACTGGTACAGTGTATGGATGATGTATAAAGCCAGGCACATTTAACAGTTAGGCTTTTGGTTATAGACCTAATTAAGTTGGTTTCCTCGCTCCTCAATTTTCTTAGATAATTAGGCTAAGGTAAGAGCTGTTTTTCGTCTCTGCTGCTGTGCCTCCACTGCATTATTCTCAATCCCAATATGCTTGTTAATTTTGCTATTATGCACATAGCAACATAGGGAAAGATTGTTTCAGAACCGAGGACAGCGACCATATTCAACGTGGGAGAAAGCGCAGTTGTTATAAAATTTATTAGTGGTGCACCATTATTTTTACATAATATAATCATATACAATTTCAGTATCTCGTCTTAGAGTGATGGACTGTGCCATCCCTGTGGCCTCCGCAATGGATTATTCCACTGAGACAGGCGCAAATCAGACAGGTGTCTTATGCACCATAAAAATTCAATGCTACTGCTCGACTAAAGAAATCTCAATCGACCTGTCGACTAAAAGGGGTCAGCCCTACATTTGGGGCTTGTTTGTGAATTTTGTAATTGTGTTTATGTGGTTATTTTAATTTAGTTTCAAATGTAGAGAGGCACTCTGTTTTCTCTGTGCGTTGGTGTTGCTGTAGAACGGTTTGACTAATGGACTATACGACTGAGAGACAAAGGCACAGGTACAATAGAAAGAGAGAGGGAAGGAGAGATGGCGTGATTGATTGAGGGAAATGGATGAAGCGTTTAAGAGGAGGAGAGAGAGGGGAAAACAAATGGAGTGAGTGGGAGTAACCGGTAAAGCACAATATAAAAAGGATAGGAAATACAGTAGATGGTGTGAGAGAGAAGGGGATTTATGAAGTGAGAGGGAGACCAAAAGATATAGATGAGGTGAGAGAGAGAGAAATAGATAGTGAGATAAGGAGAGCTCTCTGCGTTTGTCTCTCTGCAGCAGAACTCTTGTAGAGAAGTGCGTGGAAGCGCTCAATAGCACTCCAGAGCACTCCAGCCATACATGAAATATCATGCACACCATCATAAGATTACTATACACATCAGTCGTAGTCCATAATGTATGACTCATCTTCAATCAACTGTGTAAGTGTTCCGTAAGGCACCATACAATCATCACAATCAGTATAGTCATACTAACTAGTTCATCTCATTCTGCAGTCAAGACTCATTCATTATATCACAATATTTGACAATATATGACTTTATCCTCTCCGACACAGCATTAAGGCCTATCTTATGGCATCGCATGAGTCGCGCATTAGTGTGTGTCTAGGGCAGACGGTGTGGTTCCAGACACTACGTGGTGTTTCAGAACCACTTGAGTCAGTGTAACCCCTATGGTTCTGGCCTTGTGTCTGTCTGCCACTATTTCTGCTCTCTCCTCTCCGCCATCTAAATTAGATGGCTTCTACTAGACACAGCAGAGACCTAGATGAAGAGGAATATTCCCTCCCTCCCTCCTTTCCACTCCCTCTGGCCCCATAGTAATGGTAACAGCTATTTGTTCATTAGCTTCCTTAGGTAGCCCCAGTCTCCAAGAGCACTCGGTAGTATGGAGCATGCACACACACACACACACATATGCAGCACACACACCTTTTTCCTCCCTCCCTCATTCTCTCGCTCTCCCACTCGCTCTGTTCTTTCCATTTCCATCTAATTAGGCTAATTGAGTTTTGTGTTGTGGATGAGTCTGAAGTTCAAACACACTAACACCTCTCTGCCTCTCAGCACCGCAGCCTCGCCTTGCCTCGCTCCTCGGTTGGCACAGCCTGTTTAATCACAGAAAGGGAGATGGGGAGATAGAAGAGAGGGAGGAGAATACAAGAAGCAGATCAACATGGATGCCTGCTTTTAACATTATTTGAAGACTGTGTATGTTACTGTACAACACACACAATCACACACACACTTAAGCACGTACACGCGCGCACACTCACACAGGGCGGCAATCACTCAACTCTATATGAATAAATGTAAGGGGAAGAGTCAGCTCTTTTAGATCTGTGCCTCTCAGATATTGCCCTTCTCTTTCTATCACTCCCCTCCTCTCTTCTCTCTATCCCTCCTTTTCAGGCTAATTTGAATAACACTTCGCTGTGCTGCAAGCGCTATTTCAAAGAAGCACACTTTACTGGCCAAAAAGCGTAGCAGCACTCTCACAGAAATCCCTCTCATTCCTCCAGTGACTATACTGGGGGTCAAGTCTCTACGCAACCCCAGCCCATGTGTTGTGAATGGCAGGGTGGACTTGGTATTTTTGTGGCCTTTTGTATTGTGTTTTATTTCCTGGTGTCCTTGTCTTGGACAACATCATTATTCTCCAGTTACCTCATATTACTCCATCCATGAAAGAGATTCGTTATTCATCATGAAAACTGATGACAAGAGGATTTGTCCTGTCACCACCGTGAGTGTGTGTGTGTGTGTGGGCGTGTGTGTGGGCGTGCGTGCAACGCTGATTGTCCACAGAAGATACATTACAATGATGCACGGACAGACAACCTTCCCAAGATGTCTAACTGTTTGTGTGGGAACCTGCGTAGACCCTGCTCTCCATCTCATTAGCTACATTGGGGAACACAATGTTAACCGCTGTGTTAAGTGTCGTGTTGAGGCGTGTTAATGGATCTTAAAGCTGATTGGGGGGCGCAGCAGGAACAGCAGGTTAATGGTGCTCCAGGCTCAGCCCCGCCCCTACAGAACATGACCTGCCAATCAACACAATGGCCCTTAACGATGAGCAATGGCCCTTGCCGACCGGGCTCTCTGTCTCTCCGATTAGAGAGAGCTGTCAACACAGAGTTGATCTAGGTTCTGCCCACTGAAAACCTACGCTCTGAGCAAACTATAAGCAAGACAAGGGTACTATAGGATGCGTTGAGTTAATATGTGCTGCTCTGTGAATTAAACCTAATTCCATAGAGTGAGAGGTAATACAGAAGAGACATTTATAGAGTACACTCTCCTATCCCTGTTGACTACAGAGAGTAAGACCTCATCCCTGGAGAGACCAGACGTGGGTTCATACAGACAGAGTACATTATTTAAGGCCTAGCCTGTATCTTTACTTAGCACTTATCCCATAGAGAGCACCACTTGGCTAGAACATTGGGACGGGTCCAGTTCTCACTTTATGAGGTGTCTGAGAGACCCACAGTAAGGAGGGAGGTAAAGGCATGCAGAGAACATTACTCTATCTAGACTCTGTGGAGGCTTTTGCATCTCTAAGGAGACAACAGCAGAGGAGGATCGGCGGGACGAGGCTGCATCTTCTTCATATTCTCATTACCACCATAGTCACCTTGGAGAGAGCAGCAATATATGGGAGACGGAGCGAGATGGAAACCCCATAAAGTAAAATGGGTAGGTGTGAAAATGGATCCCTAGTGAGGATGGAGATGCAATAGAGAGTGAAAGCGACTGAGGCACACACACACACACACACACCACAGTGTCTAAACCCCATGGGAGGTGATGAGAGGGTAGACTAGGTGATAGAAGGGAGCCCCTGCTAATAACAGATAGAACACAGAGTACAAGTGAGTTTAGGCCTAAATGGAAAAATGGATTGGAGGAGATCGCAGACCATGCAGTCAATAAAGGATAGAGATTTAGGTTGAAACCCTAGGGGACTTCTATCCCTTCTAATCTAGACACAGGGATGGAGAGACCGAGAGGGACAATAAGAGATGAAACTCTAACATTGTGATAAGAGTGATAGCTGCATTGATTTTGGTGGTGCATCCCCAGAGGGAACATATAGTAATGCTGAGTGACTTCACTTACTGTAAACATTCAGGAAGTAATAAACCAGCAACCTGTTGTTATGGTGACGGGCAGTGTTGGGTGACCCGGCGAGGTTACACAACTCCTCCCACCTTCACCAGCAATAATCTAACTGGGAGGAGGAGGAAGGGGGGAGTCTGTAACCTGTAAACAAGGCACTCTAGCTTCAACAGCAATCACAATAACCTGTCTCCATCCCTCCCTCCCACCTCACTTCTCCCTGTCATTCAGAGTTAATCAACAGAGACAATACAACCTACTCCCTCACCATGCCAGTCTCATACATTGAATAAAAACATGCAGTTACCATACAATATACTCAGTACATTTACATTACCTTTGAGTCATTAAGCAAATGCTCTTATCCAGAGCGACTTACATGTGAGTTCATACATCAATCAGTGACATCAGTATTTGTTTGTCTATTAACCGCCTCTTCGCTCTGTTGATTCTCATAGACAATAGAAAAAATGTAATATGCACATCCAACCTATCAGGTGCAGGACAGAAGAACGTATCAAAGAAAAAAGGAATGTCCGCAACTCTGATATGCTCCCATGGTGATTTAATCAGACACACAAAAAAATAATTTTCCATTCGAGTTGGATCTTTCTCAGGTCAACTCAGATCACAATGTTGTCTTTTTTGTGTGTCTAATTAAATCACCATAGGAGCATACCAGAGTTGCAGACATTCCTTCTTTATTTGATTCTCATAGACAGTCATTTCCAATGGCCTTTGTCCTCATTGAGATTCCCCTGTTTGTCTGTCTGTCTGGCTGCTGTAGTGTACTGTATACAGTGGCTTGCAAAAGTATTTACCCCCCTTGGCATTTTTCCTATTTTGTTGCCTTACAACCTGGAATTAAAATGGATTTTGGGGGGGGTTGTATCATTTGGTCACCGTGGTCCTCTGTAGCTCAGCTGGTAGAGCACGGCGCTTGTAACGCCAAGGTAGTGGGTTCGATCCCCGGGACCACCCATACACAAAAATGTATGCACGCATGACTGTAAGTCGCTTTGGATAAAAGCGTCTGCTAAATGGCATATTATATTATTATATTATATATTATATTTGATTTACACAACATGCCTACCACTTTGAAGATGCAAAATATTTTTTCTTGTGAAACATACAAGAGATAAGACAAAAAAATAGAAAACTTTAGCGTATTCCCCCATCTCAGCATTTTTCCTATGTTGTTGCCTTATAACCTGGAATTAAAATGGATTTTTGGGGGGTTTGTATCATTTGATTTATTGAAATATTTTTTCTTGTGAAACAAACACCAAATGAAACAAAAAAACTGAAAACTTGAGTGTGCACAACTATTCACCCCCCCACCCCCCAAAGTCAATACTTTGTAGAGCCACCTTTTGCAGCAATTACAGCTGCAAGTCTCTTGGGGTATGTCTCTATAAGCTTGGCACATCTAGCCAATGGGATTTTTGCCCATTCTTCAAGGCAAAACTGCTCCCGCTCCTTCAAGTTGGATGGGTTCCGCTGGTGTACAGCAATATTAAAGTCATACCACAGATTCTCAATTGGATTGAGGTCTGGGCTTTGACTAGGCCATTCCAAGACATTTAAATGTTTCCCCTTAAACCACTTAAGTGTTGCTTTAGCAGTATGTTTAGGGTCATTGTCCTGCTGGAAGGTGAACCTCCGTCCCAGTCTCAAATCTCTGGAAGACTGAAACAGGTTTCCCTCAAGAATTTCCCTGTATTTAGCGCCATCCATCATTCCTTCAATTATGACCAGTTTCACAGTCCCTGCCGATGAAAAACAATTCCACAGCATGATGCTGCCACCACCATGCTTCACTGTCGGGATGGTGTTCTCAGGGTGATGAGAGGTGTTGGGTTTGCGCCAGACATAGCGTTTTCCTTGATGGCCATGAAGCTAAATTTTAGTCTTATCTGACCAGAGTACCTTCTTCCATATGTTTGGGGAGTCTCCCACATGGCTTTTGGTGAACACCAAACATATTTGCTTATTTTTTTCATTAAGCAATGGATTTTTTCTGGCCACTCTTCCCTAAAGCCCAGCTCTGTGGAGTGTACGGCTTGAAGTGGTCCTATGGACAGATACTCCAATCTCTGCTGTGGAGTTTTGCAGCTCCTTCAGGGTTATCTTTGATCTCTTTGTTGCCTCTCTGATTAATGCCCTCCTTGCCTGGTCCATGAGTTTTGGTGGGCGGCCCTCTCTTGGCAGGTTTGTTGTGGTTCCATATGTTTTCCATTTAAAAAAAAAATGATTTAATGGTGCTCCGTGGGATGTTCAAAGTTTCAGATATTTTTTTATAACCCAACCCTGATCTGTACTTCTCCACAACTTTGTCCCTGACCTGTTTGGAGAGCTCCTTGGTCTTCATGGTGCCGCTTGCTTGGCGGTGCACCTTGCTTAGTGTTGTTGCAGACTCTGGGGCCTTTCAGAACAGGTGTATACATGTGACACACAGGTGGACTTTATTTTTAAAAATTATGTGACTTCTGAAGGTAATTGGTTGCACCAGATCTTATTTAGGGGCTTCATAGCAAAGGTTTTGAATACATATGCACGCACCACTTTTCTGTTATTTATATCTTTAATTTTTTTGGAACAATTTATTTTTTTCATTTCACTTCACCAATTTGGACTATTTTGTGTATGTCCATTACATGAAATCCAAAAAAAAATCCATTTAAATTACAGGTTGTAATGCAACAAAATAGGAAAAATGCCTATGGGGATGAATACTTTTGCAAGGCACTGTAGGCTTAGGCGGTATACAGTATATTCGGAAGAAGCCACAAGATGATTTTTCAATACCGTCAATACCGTTGAAACTATTTATTTGAAGTTTTTCAATACATTTGAATATTTGTAGCTATATTTTAAGTAAATACCTGCAGTAAACTTGTGCAGTACATTGTTTATTCTTCATTTCACCCGTCACATTATTATGAAGCTTAGGTAGTCCCCAGTCACGTGTCACTTGGTATTTGTTTACAAGCACACAACGAGGAGAGACCGGAGCCTTGTGAGTCACTCACTGTTGTGCAGCATGCGCCAGGTGATCTAATTACAGTATGGAATTCACAACTAAATGTTTGCCAGTTAGATATCATATAACTATTAAGTTAACTGTCTAAAATGTGCTAAATGCTCTGCAGTTGCTAATTTAGTAGCTAGTTAGCTATCTAGCTTATTCCAAAATCAGTCATATGCTTGGTAACAGCAGAGAATCCCCTCCCGGATCAAGAGCCTTGCTGGCTAATATATGTTAAGTCTCTACTCTCCTCTCACTTGGCTCCTTGTCGACTCTCTAATCAGACTTCAAGGCCTGCACTCATCTGTTTGGGTTGCCCACAATGCCCTGTTTCTGATTAAACGAAGGAAGCGCTCTAAATTAGCTTTTACTGTTGGTATAGCGTTGTGTGTTTGAGTGTGTCTGAGTGCCTGTACATGTGTGTCTGTGCATATATGTGCATGCATATGCTTGTCATTGACACACAACCATAAGAAAAACTCTGGTGCTGCTACTGTTTATATCTCACAGAATCACTAGAATTACAATACAACACAGGAGCTGAACAGCATCATTACAAAATATCTCTTGTCATGAGTCATACAATAGTAGGTAAACATGAATTACCTAAAACTAGGGTGACAACATGTCCCGGATTGTGCGGGACAGTCCTGCATTTTGGCCCGTTGTCCAGCATCCCGCAACCAAACAATTATGTCAAAATCAAATTTTATTGGTCACATACACATATATACCAGATGTTATTGTGGGTGTAGCGAAATGCTTGTGTTCCTAGCTCCAACAGTGCAGGAGTATCTAACAATTCACAACAATACACACAAATCTAAAAGTCAAAGAATGTAATTAAGAAATATATAAATACTAGGACGAGCAATGTCGGAGTGGCATTGACTAAAATACAGTAGAATAGAATACAGTATATACATATGAAATGAGTAAAGCAGTATGTCAACATTATTAAAGTGACCAGTGATTCCATGTCTATAGGGCAGCAGCCTCTAAGATGCTGGGTTGATTAACAGTCTGATGGCCTTGAGATAGAAGCTGTTTTTCAGTCTCTCGGTCCCAGCTTTGACGCACCTGTACTGATCTCACCTTTTGGATGATAGCGGAGTGAACAGGCCATGGCTCGGGAGATTGATGTCCTTGGTGATCTTTTTGACCTTCCTGTGACATCGGGTGCTGTAGGTGTCCTGGGGGGCAGGCAGTGTGCCCCCGGTGATGCGTTGGGCAGACCGCACCACCCTCTGGAGAGCCCTGCGGTTTTGGGCGGTGCACTTGCCATACCAGGCGGTGATACAGCCCAACAGGATTCTCTCAATTGTGCATCTGTAAAAGTTTGTGAGGGTCTTAGGGGCCAAGACACATTTCTTCAGCCTCCTGAGGTTGAAGAGGCGCTTTTGCACCTTCTTCACCACACTGTCTGTGTGGGTGGACCATGTCCGATTGTCATTGATATGTACGCCGAGGAACTTGAAGCTTTTCACCTTGTCCACTACGGTCCCGTCGATGTGGATAGGGGCGTGCTCCCTCTGATGTTTCCTGAAGTCCACGATCAGCTCCTTCGTTTTGTGGACGTTGAGGGAGAGGTTATTTTCCTGGCACCACTCAGCCGGGGCCCTCACCTCCTCCCTCTAGGCTGTCTCGTCATTGTTGGTAATCAGGCCTGCTACTGTTGTGTCGTCTGCAAACTTGATGTGTGAGTTGGAGGCGTGCGTGGCCACGCAGTCATGGGTGAACAGGGAGTACAGGAGGGGGCTGAGCACGCACCCTTGTGGGGCTCCTGTGTTGAGGATCAGCGAAGTGGAGGTGTTGTTTCCTACCTTCACCACCTGGGGGCAGCCCGTCAGGAAGTCCAGGACTCAGTTGCAAAGGACGGGGTTAAGACCCAGGGCCCCGAGCTTAATGATGAGCTTGGAGGGTATTATGGTGTTGAAGGCTGAGCTATAGTAAATGAACAGCATTCTTACATACAGTGCATTCGGAAAGTATTCAAACCCCTTGACTTTTTCCACATTTTGTTACGTTAGAGCCTTATTTAGAAATTGATTAAATATTGTTTTCCCCTCATCAAGCTACACCCCATAATGAATAAGTGAAAACAGGTTTTTGGAAATGTATTAACAATAAAAAACAAATACCTTATTTACATAACTATTCGGACCCTTTGCTATGAGACTCGAAATTGAGATCAGTTTTATCCTGTTTCCATTGTTCATCCTTGAGATGTTTCTACAACTTTATTGGAATCCACCTGTGGTAAATTCAATTGATTGGACATGATTTGGAAAGGCACACACCTGTCGTCTATATAAGGTCCTACAATTGACAGTGCATGTCAGATCAAAAATCAAGCCATGATGTTGAAGGAATTGTCCGTAGAGCTCCAAGACAGGATTGTGTCGAGGCACAGATCTGGGGAAGGGTACCAAAACATTTCTGCAGCATTGAAGGTCCCCAAGAACACAGTGGCCTCCATCATTCTTAAATGGAAGAAGTTTGGAACCACCAAGACGCTCACTAGAGCTGGCCGCCCGTCCAAACTGAGCAATCGGGGGAGAAGGGCCTTGGTCAGGGAGGTGACCAAGAACCCGATGGTCACTCGCTCAAGAGTTCCTCTGTGGAGATGGGAGAACCTTCCAGAAGGACAACCATCTCTGCAGCACTCCACCAATCAGGCCTTTATGGTAGAGTGGCCAGACGGAAGCCACTCCTCAGTAAAAGGCACATGACAGCCTGCTTGGAGTTTGCCAAAAGGCAGCTCAACACTCTCAGACAATGAGAAACAAGATTCTCTGGTTTGAAGAAAACAAGATTGAACTCTTTGGCCTGAATGCCAAGCGTCACGTCTGGAGGAAACCTGGCACCATCCCTACGGTGAAGCATGGTGCTGCCAGCATCATGCTGTTGGGATGTTTTTCAGCGGCAGGGACTGGGAGACAAGTCAGGATCGAGGGAAATATGAACGGAGCAAAGTACAGAGAAATCCTTGATGATCCTTGATCCTGCTCCAGAGCACTCAGGACCTCAGACTGGGGCGAAGGTTCACCTTCCAACAGGACAACGACCCTAAGCACACAGCCAAGACAATGGAGGAGTGGCTTCGGGACAAGTCTCTGAATGACCTTGAGTGGCCCACTCAGAGCCCGGACTTGAACCCGATCAAACATCTCTGGAGAGACCTGAAAATAGCTGTGCAGCGATGCTCCCCATCCAGCCTGACAGAGCTTGAGAGGATCTGCAGAGAAGAATGGGAGAAACTCCCCAAATACAGGTGTGCCAAGCTTGTAGCGTCATACCAAAGAAGACCCGAGGCTGTAATTGCTGCCAAGGGTGCTTCAACAAAGTGCTGAGTAAAGGGTCTGAATACTTATGTAAATGCGGTATTTCATTTATTATTTATTTATTTGTATTTGCACAAATTTCTAAAAACCTGTTTTTGCTTAGTCATTATGGGGTTTTACATTCACAGAGACCAACCAGTAATGTTTTTTTGGCTACATATTTCCAGATTTTCTTAAAACAGCCACATGTGCTCTCTCGTTTCTGCATCACCAAATTTTGCATGAGAAAAAAGATTAGTCTAGTTCAGTGCAACGGACTGCAGCGGTTTAGTGCTGCCAGAGCACACCTGAGCGTCACTTCGCCACAGTGGCACTCGTTTAGTAAAGTTGGATCAAAGCTGAATCAATGTCTTGGAAGATCACAATGATTAATTAGTTTTCCATATAACAAACAAATACAATAGCATAGTATAATGTTAGTGTTACACCAAAAACACCAGCTAGTTTGTTTTGAGATTTTAGTATGGTTAGCTGAATAGTCCAACAACAAAAAATCTAATTCGGCCAAAACTCAAAAGCACCCGAATGTACTACTAGGCAGAATGAGCTTTGATTGAAATAAAATAGAGGAAAGCTATGTCGTTTGTTCACCATCTGCTCTAATTTGCTCACGAAACAGTAATTCAATTGCAAGAACATCTAAATGCATATTCCGGGGGCTGGCAAAACATTTTTTACTATCATATAGGCTACACTGTGCTGCGAATGTCCCGCAAAATCATCCTTGTTGTCCTGCATTTGGGTATTTTCAATGTTGTCACCCTACCTATAATCTATTTTGTTTAAAGAGGACGCTAGCCTTGATAGCCTCCTATATTTCATAACAGAACCTCTGGTGTCAACAGAGTTGTTTAAAGCAGAGACTGGTCTGGTGACCAGGCGACCAGACTTTAGATGTAACTGTTTTTCCGTTAGGATCCTGGAATCTTAATGGGTTCTGTTGCTATCACCGTGGAAGCTTTGGGGCCTTATCTTTCCGCTGGGCTGCGTCGATGCTAGTTTAGTTCAGGTCACAACCTTTCACCCATAACAACCCATATTTTCCCACTCATCTGAAACGCTAAAACATTCCCAAATGCTTCCCAATGGAAAGCCTATTCCGGCCTGATCCCGGCTTCATCCCTGCTCCTCGGTCCTCATCCCGTCTCGGTTAGGAGGGGCTCTAAGGGAACTCTCAGCGGAAGGGATAGTTAGGGATGTTGACGAGATAATAACATCCCTGTTTAGCGTAGACACGGATCTCTCCCACTCCCAGTGTTTTAGCAGCGGGAACCTAAGAACGCTCTGAAAACTCTTCCCTTCCATTTAACAATGAGAGCACTCAATAGAACAGGTGTCCCAGAGAGTGAATGTCGCTAGCCAGCGCTCACTGCTCAGGGCTGCTAGCTGGCCTTTTAAATCTGAGCTGTCCTTAATGCTATGAAAAAACAGGTTGAATAGTTATTTGACATGTGGAGGTTTTGAGAAATTTAAGGTGATGATGATGGTTATTGAACTGATTTTGTTCGGGACATTGTCATGCAGTTCATAATTTCTCAGTGGAAATTGTGTTTTTCAGGGATTCCAACAACTTTCCATGGAATGTTGTTTGTGTGCTATTGGACACACCCGTTCCCACACTACCTGGTGGTTATTTACGCATCTGTTTTCCACAGTTCTGCTAATAATAAACCCATGTTGTAACACTGGACTAGATCCCCACTCCTCTGGAACACATCACTGTTGCTAACCCTCATTGTCCACCAAAACCAATAGATACAGTACTTTTTTCTTTCTCTCTCTCTTGCTCTCTTTCACGCTCACTCTCTCTCTCTCTCTCTCTCTCTCTCTCTCTCTCTCTCTCTCTCTCTCTCTCTCTCTCTCTCTCTCTCTCTCTCTCTCTCTCTCTCTCTCTCTCTCTCTCTCTCTCTCTCTCTCTCTCTCTCTCTCTCTCTCTCTCTCTCTCTCTCTCTCTCTCTCTCTCTCTCTCTCTCTTTCTCTCTGTCTCGCTCTCTGTGAATTTCTTCAGTTTCTAACCTCAGGCCAGGGGCGTCTGCTGTTTAGATTTGTAGATGACAGCAGCTATTCACCTGCTGTTTGGCACCTGAGGGGTGTGTGCCTTCTTATTTGCGTGTCTTTATGTGTGTGTGTGTGTCTCAACTCTGTGTGTGGGCCAAGTGTATGTGTGTGTGTGTTCCAACAGTGTGTGAGCATGTCTGTTTCTGTGTCTATGCGCTCATGGTTTTTAATTCTGCCATCTTTCCCTCCGTCTTTCCCGCCTCCCTTAACCCTGTGAGACCTAAGCATAGATCCAAATTAAGATTTTTTTTATTACCCTTCAGAAATACTTGTAATAGGCCTCTGATTATCAAAACATGTTTTTTAATTTCAAGTTTGTAGATCAATTTTCTGGAAAAGTAGCAAAAATGCCACATTGGGCTTCAATGGTATGGACATTTTGTGGTAAGAAAACTGTGAAATTCTATAAAAATCACATCATCATTTGCATCAAATCTGAATAAATTGAAAAATGAATAGAATATCGGATTTAGAAAGGCTATATGCGTCTCATGAATTATCCCAGCAGGCCTCCTTTCGTGAATCAAGGGCTCTCCAGCTGCATCTTTTAAGAAGTGAGCTGAATTCCTTACTCAGATATCAAGTCGAATTCATAACTCAGAGGTCTAGGAAAAAAACATAATTTCAACTGTAGCCATCCATCATATCTTCTAGCTGTTGAACTCCCCTCTAATGAACGGTTGGCCTCAATATCATTGATTCAATCTCCTCAAGGAGACATTGTCACCACCCCGATTAACTAATTTTTATAAACTTTTTAAGTCTGAGTTACAGCTCGATACAGATAATTGTAAGGCCTTTCTTGACAATCTTGACTTTAAAACTGTCAGAGCCTGAGGCTGGTGATCTGGTTGCTCCTATAACTATCAATAAATGATGGGAAGCTCTAAAATAAATTAACATCAAAAAATCACCAGGCCCAGATGGAATCCCTATGGATATATATTTCCTTTATTGAAAGAAGTGGGCCCTCTGCTGTTGAATATGATTAATACTTCAATTCAAAAGGGTTCATTCAGGAAATCTGTAAACACATCTCTTATTTCACTGTTATTGAAAAAGTACAAAAATATTGTGTTATGTTCTAGTTATTATCCTTTGTCTCTTATTAATTAATATTTAAAGATATTTTCTAAGGTTTAGCGTCTGAATAAGTATTTGGCTAAACTAATAAATAGGGATCAAACAGGATTTGTTAAGGGTTGCCTTGCATCTAAGACAATCTATGACTAGTGCATGTGATTCATTTTGCTCCAGATTCAAATGATTCCTTTCCTATCTTATCATTAGATGCTGAAAAAGCCTTTGATAGGTTAGAATGGGAGTACTTATGGTCAATGTTCCCTAAAAATGTTTCTGGCACTGAGCAAATTTCAGGTCTGCTGAGCGCAAACTTGAACATTGTGAAAATTCTGTGCAACTTCCGGCCCGTGTTTACTGTGAACACTGAGGCTGTACCCGCTTTAAATTACAGTTTTAACAGTGGCCTACCATCAAATGGAGAACAATGCATCCCATAACATTATAACATGGAAATAGCTGTTCTATTATTCAGCCTACAGTAGCAGTAAATGTGTGGTGTTCAATGTAGGCCTACATTCTGAGACTTTTGAAAAATACATGCAGGGCTTGACATTAACCTGTTTATCCACTTCAGACAAGGAGGTGACTGAAAATGTTGATGTTTGATGCAAGAAACCACTTTACAAAATGTTAGTCATTATTATCCCAGAGAATCAGACAAGTATGCTACCCTCTGCCTATTGGCTACTTAGCTTATTCAAGACCGTCTCAAAATACAACACTGCCCCTTTAAGACAAAAAAAAAAAAGCTCTTTACCTGACTCGCTTTTCAAAGATGGCTAGAAATGCAGACATTTTGTGCTCTTGTAGGAAGTAACCACTCCCCAATTGTTGACTAGAAATTAGCTATAACTGGGCTAATAACTCACTAACTACCAAAGAATATGAACAAATGTGCACAGGTGGCTACATGCTGCTCTCGCTTTGATCTCAAAACAAGCGCATCTACTCACGACCGCTCATGCTGTAAACACAGTCCAGTTCAAAGTGAATGGCACAGATCCATATATGGCAACGGCTATTTGCATATAGGTCTACTCCAGCTCTGATTGGTTATGGTGCACAGGTCTGTGTAGAGTATGGGCCTGAGTCGTGCCTGTCAATGCAATAGAATCCTACTCCAATGCGCTCTGCCTACAAGAAAAACTCTTGCACAGTTAGTTTTGGGGGGCCATTGTTAAGGTCAACGGCATCATGAACCTTACTCAGTACCACAATTTGGTTTTAGTCATTTCAATGTATATTGCGGTCTATTTCCCCCGAAAACAAAATACATTATTTTTTTACTCTGGTCACATTGAATCGGCTCGCCGGCCAGATCTGAAGTGTCTACTAAAGAACCAAGCCACAACAACGCTCCACCATAATCAATAGCTGATTGATTAAATCAGTCAATCAATTAGTCAGCAGCACAGCCATGGAACCACTGGTCCAAATCAATTTAAATGTCCCTATTGAAAACACCCTGGATGTTTTCAGACGCATCTCGCCGTGGGGAGCTTTAGGCTGTCCAGCCACACCGAGACTTGAGATTCATGGTTCATTCTTGGGTTGGTTGATTGACCCTTACCACATTGTTAGTGATTGGCTCCATGACCTTCGGCCCTTTTGTCCTTTATAGTGGCTTGTTGCCGTGGCCTTGTAGGTTGTCTGCTGTCGATACAGTGATGTCGTCTGGTCGTAGAGGAAGGGGGATAGATACATTCAAAGCTGGATTGGGTTTTAGGTACTTTTGGAGTTAGCCTAGTTGGACATTTATTTTATTTTATCCATATGATTACATTACACACCATTGTTTGATTAATTGTCAGGGTCCCAAAACATTGTTTTGTCTGGCTGTGCAAGTCAGCTTGTTTGAGATATTGAATGTGGATGTGATGAGGTTATTACAAAGGAGTCAGGCGCAGGAGGGTAAATCACAGAATAACAGGATTTATTCTGAAACACAGAGTTACGCAGTAATGCGTCAAAACACTCCAGTGCGCAAAACAGGTGCACTGGAATATACAAGGCACACAGGGAAATATCCCGGCGATATCAAAATACACAGAGCTCCACCGAGCTTCTCTATCCTCCACAATAAACAATCACACACAAAGACAAGGGGGCAGAGGGAACACTTATACAGGTACTGATGAGGGAATATGAACCAGGTGTGTGTAATAAACAAGACAAAACAAATGGAATGATGAGATGAGGAGCGGCAGTGGCTAGAAGGCCGGTGACGACGAACGCCGAAGCCTGCCCGAACAAGGAGAGATGGCAGCTTCGGAGGAAGTCGTGACAGTGGAATGTGTTTTGTTAAATTAAGTCATTCAATGCTGAAACCTTGTTGCTCTGGGTATTGGATTGCAGAACCGTGAAGGAATACCTTCATCACAACTCTAGTGTTTGACTCAAACATACCGGTAATTGTAATTCACACAATATTGTAATTAAGTGTATAAATATCCTGCATGTGCCTGCCTGATTTGAGAAATGTATCCATGATGCAATCAATGTATTTATTTTCAATGTGCTTAAATGCTACTGCAACACTGACAATGCAGTTCCATCTGTCCATCTATCTCTATGGTCTGTTCAGGGTTCACCATCCATCCATCCATCCATCCATCCATCCATCCATCCATCTACTTTCTATCCATTCTTATTCAATTGTAGCTCTGTGAAGGAAGACAGAGGTGATTGTGTGTGAGCTAGTTGAGAGTGGTGCCCTCTGAGACCTTACTATGCTGGTGCCCTTTCCTGTATTGATTGCTGTGCAAAGTGTAACAGTGTAACTTCCTCTAACGCTCAGGTGGGTCTGTGCTCTCTAACACCTCTTATTGGACCACTGGAGAGACATTTCTAAGAGTGGTGTAGTTGAGGACACACACGCACAGATCTCTCATCTCCTGAACAAGGCGCTGTCCCTCTAACAGGAAGTGTTGCTTTGGCGATAACCCCGGGCACAGGAAGTGACCTTGTTGAGGTGGCCTGGGGAGAGGCTGGGTGGGATGGAGTGTGGAATGCATGATTCCTCTCTCTGATAGCTGGCCTATGATATTATGGTAGTGAAAGAGTTCCTTAACTGCCTTCTCCACTGAATACACTACAGTTTGGCCTTGAGGTGTATGTGTGTGTGTTTGTGTGTGTGTGTGTGTGTGTGTTTGTGTGTGCGTGTGTGTGTCTGCATCAGAGAATGACGAGAGAAAGAGAGAGAGACAAAGTTATCTAGGTCAGGAAGAAAGAGTCTGTCAAAGAGCAAAAAGGTTGAAAGTGAGAAAGAATGATATGCAAAACAGAAATGGTACACATTAGAGAGGTAGGTGACCGAAGTTTGACTTATTGATGCCTTAAGAATATCACATTAGTGTCTTTACACAGTAAACTTTGTCAGGTTATTCTCTGCGTACAGAATAACCAAACTATGTTATAGAACAATGTGGATAATACTGTTTGTTGTCACATACAGTAATGGATGCTCTCCCACTCTGAAGACAGAACACTATACATTCCTATACACTCAACCCACACATTAGAAACATTGTTCTTTTTCTGAACTTTAGTTTATCTTACTTCTGGGAGGAGGTTTTTATGTCCTGTTAGGGCTGTATGTCCTGTTGTGTGTCCTCTAAATACCTTGTTAAGTGAAGCTACATACATTTTGAAAGCTTCTGGCCATTTTTCAACGTAGATCTGTAAGGAAGCAACACACGTAACATGGACATATTTAGTGTCCACATCAATCACTGAAAGGCATTTGTGTGGTTTCTGTTAAAGCAATATTTTACAGTCCACACAGGATAGCTAGTGTTTGTTGTCCCTGCTGTAACTGATACTGGGCTGTTTTAGCTCATAGCTCTATTCTGGCTCCTGTCTACTTACACTCACAGGGTGAGACAATAAACTCAGCTCCCTCCAGTTCTCTCCTCATTCACATTCTCTCACTCTTTCCTCCCTTCAGCGTTCTTCTCCCTCTTTCCCGTGCTCTCTCTCACACATACAGGATATGTCAGCAGTGTATTTCTCTCTTTCTCTCTCTCCCTCTCTGCTGTTGATAGATACCACCTAGGTCATTGCACATCATTGATATTGATTTAGGGTCGATCCCATCAGAGGGCAAAAGCTACTTTACAGAGGCCAGGTGTGTATGCGTGTGTGTGCACGCGAACACGTGTGTATGCCTTTATGTCTTTTGTATGCTCCCATGTCCTTTACCTCCCCTCAGTGAGAACAAGTGTTTAGATAAGCCCTTTAAGTGTCCTCTCCCTAAGCTCTCTACATCTTTCTACGTCTATCCGCTCTCTCACTTCCTCTCTCTCGCTCTCTCTCCTCTCCTCCGTGGGCTGTAGTTCCCAGGGTTTTAGTGGGTGCGGATCAGACCCCAGATTCCCATTGAAGTTCCTCAGCCCTCCTTTCCTCTCTGAACCAGCCAGGGAATTACAGGCAGATGTGCATCAGTCTTTTAAACCACACAGTATGGCCTCCCTCTCCCTTTCATTTTCTCTCTTTTCTCTCTCACTCTTTGTCTCTCTTTCTCCCCCTCCTCTCTCTTTTTGTCTCTTTCTTCTCACTCTTTCTTTTTTTCTGTCTTTCCTTCTCTTTTCTATGTATTTCTCTCGTTCTTTCCCTGTGTTTTTGCTTCTCTGTCAACTATTTCAGTTTTTCTCTCTCTTTCTTTCTTAATTTCTCTTTTTCCCTCCCTCCACCTATCTCAGTCTGAGGGTTATAGCTCTACATCTTACCTCTTTAACGGTCCTAATCCTCTTAGCTGTAGTAATGTAGCCTAACTTTTACCTCATATTCCTCTGTGTGACCGTGTGTGTGTGTCCTTGTTTGCCTGTGTGTATGTGTGTGTGCGTGTGTGTGTGTGTGTGGTTTATTCCTCTGTGTGTGAGTGTTTTGATTTTCTTGTCACTTACAGACATGGTGTGCATCAAACCCCAGGGAAAGTCCTAATCGCCCAACACATTCTCCCCCTTAAGGTTTCTTTCAGTGGATTTTCACACAGTTGTTGAATTTGTCTCGCTCGCATGTTGGACTTGCTCATTTCCCGGTTAATCAACTTGGACTTGCTTCTCAAAATCACACACAGCACATATTCATTTCTGCATACATAGTGTCTCATCAGAAGTGCCGGTACAGGGGAAAAATACATATATCAATATTTTGATTAGGTAAAGCACACTTCAAAGTCTTCTTATGAATATTCTGCATTGTATCATTGTTGTTTTTTCTCCCATTGGTAGCCATCCGTGTGTTGATATGGGATGCACACAATATGTCTGTCCTGCTGTTGACTCTACCTCTTTATGTAGGCCTACACACACAGAGGCAAATAGACTGAACGTATCCGTACGGTTGTAGTTTCAAAGCTAAAACCCCCAAACCTCCTAAAGGGCCAATTAACCCCCAGCCACTTATTTTCTCTTTTATTCTTTTCCTTTTCCTTCTCTCCATTCACGTGAGAGCCACGTTTTCACCATCCCTGACTCTGTTCTGCGTTTCATGGCTCTCTCCCCCCTTTTTTCTTTCTCTCCCTTCTTTCTCTCTTTTCACAACGCTGTCTATTTTCCACTTCCTCTTCCCCCTCTCTCCCTTGGTTTGGGCATTTCTCTTCCTAACTTTTTGTCCACTTGTTACCTCTGCTACCTCTGTCCCCCCCTCTCTTTCTGTGCCAGTAGAGGCCTCAGGAAGTGGGTGGGTGCTGAGTTAGTTTTAGCGACCTGAAAACAGGGAGAGGGAAGAGGAGGAGGTTTAGAAAGGGGTTCAAATAATAAACAGCTGCTGGAAAGAGCCAAGCCACTGGTCGGAGTGAAGGAGAGAAAGAGAGCCGGAGCGGAAGAGAGGGATACCAGCTCGGAGGTAAAGAAAACGCTGAGGAAGGAAAATAGTTGGTACTCAACTCAAAGGTTCCTCAAAGCAGTGTGAAAGAGGAAGAGAGAAGAGGAAGAAAAACTGCTCCCATTTCCACCCTTCAAGGAGATCTGCACTGGACAGAAACTTCTCTGCAGAGCTCCATGACATAGAGGCCAGCTTGCCAGACTCTCTCTCCAGGATCGTGATTCTGATCAGGGGCTTCTCTCCCTGGACACGTGGCCTGGGGCTCCAGAGGAGAAGGAGACATTCTTTCACTAACTGGCCCTGCCTTGGCTGTGAATAGAAGGGTGTGAGAGGGAGTCCAGGCTGGGGCAGGGGGCTGGTAGTAGGGCTAAGACTGCATGCCTCTGTCTCTCTCACACAGTGTGAGAGTATGTGTGATGTGTGTTTGTGTTTCCTCTGCAGTGTGTTAGCATTACCTTAGCAAGCGAGGAATGAGAGGTCGGCAGACCATGTGCCTCTTTGTGTTGCCTCCTTTCCCCTGAGAGAGTGTGTGTGTGAGTGTGTATGTGGGCATGGATAGTGTTTTTTTATCTGGGTAATTGAGAACAAATGCTTGGCCCTACCCCGGGTTGGAGTGTAAACCGCTTACTTAGTGACCGGAGAAGCAGTGGAGGAAGGGAGAAAAGAAGGGAAGGAATATGAGGAAAAGCTTGAACACTTCTTCAACCCCCAGCCCCTCAGTCTTTCCACGTCAGTCTACAAACCTCTCTTGACAGCACTTGGATAGTTCCCTCCAGTCTCCAGACCTCCACACTGACCCCTGGAATTCTACCCCAGCTCAAGGACTTCATCCCCAGCCTACAGACCACCTCAGACAGCCTCTCACCTCCTACCTCCAGGACCCCCAGCCTCAGCCCAGCTCTCAGGACATCTAACCCCAGGCTTGAGACATGACAGCAGGCTAGCCCCGGCTCCCTTCTTAGCCTGTGCTCCATCGAGGAGGATGCTTCTACCATGTAGCCGAGCAGGGCGAACACACACACTGACTCACACACAACGGCGACAAAGGGTGTGTCAAGTGTGTATGTCGCCTGGTTGGATAGCCCGAATTGATGTTTTGAGCGCTGGATTTAATTGTATTTGTATTTTGAGAACTGGATTCGACCATATTTGGATTGGATTTGACTGTGTTTCAAGTACTGACCTTGACCGTGTTTTGAAAGCTGGATTTGACCGTAACCACTGGAGGACTACCCTATCCCCTGTGACCCTTCTGTGCCTTTTGCCCTCTGTGACCTCAGAGATGATGTAGAGGTGAGGGGGAGGGGAGGAGACTCATCCTGGAGCCAAAGATGATTGGCTTGAACTTCAGCTTGCAGGAGCTGCTCAGGAAATTTGAAGAGGTAGATTTGAGATGTTTGAGATCGATTTGAGCTCCTATTGAGACAAACTGATCGGAAAGGTTGTTTATTTTTGATGCCACAGATGAGAGCCCAGTCTCATACTAATTCACTGTAGTCTCTGTAGTCAAACACATGAAGGTCAGCTCACCTGTTACTGTCAGCCAGAGAACGTCACCTCTCTTCTATCTAGACACTCTGGAGAAAACGACTGTCTCCCTCTTTTCCCTCCTTCCCTCCCTCCCTCCCTCCCTCCCTCCCTCCCTCCCTCCCTCCCTCCCTCCCTCCCTCCCTCCCTCCCTCCCTCCCTCCCTCTGTCTGTGTAGTATAAAGTTGGGCAATCTGAGTGAAGTAGGTTTATGAAGTATGAGGAGTAATTATTGAACTCATTAAAGCTTTTATCACGGCAGCAACATTATTAGAGTGCCCAGAGCGTGGAGGGGTACAGCGTAACGCATGGGGAGACTGAGATTTCTTAAAGTGCTCTGGTCTCAGATGTCTGGAACCCTGTAGTGCTTTATTATTGTCTTCCTAGAGGTTTTGCCACTTCTGGGTTCAATGTGCATGTGTGTGTCCAGTATTCGTTTACCAAAGCTGCTAGTTGATAAACTAACGTTCTGACAGCTCTTTTAGTTTCCGTTGTGTGTGTGTGTGCCTGTGTGCACTTGTGTGTGTGTGTGTGTGTGTGTGTGTGTGTGTTTGTCAGTCAGCCATTCCTCTGATAGGTACAGCTCTAATGCCTTGTTCCTCTCCAAACCAAAATATGTGTAACATTAGGCCCCCTGAGGACAGTGTCTGTTGTCTGAGCTGCTCACAGCCAGCCAATCTCCCATTCATTACTGGGTGTGTGACAGGGACAAATCCATTATCCACTATCCATATGCTGTTGCTGTTGCTCTGTGTCTGAAGAGCGAGAAAATACATGGCTTTGGTTGATGATGTGTTTGTGCCACAGCTATCATATGGACATGGCTAATCTATTCCTAAACACAGTGGAGGTATTGTAATGTTTTTTGAGTAGTGGTTCAGCCATGGAATATCTTGAGGAATGGCTCTGTGTGTGTGTGTGTGTGTCCTCGCTGCCGAAATTGCAGCCATATGTGACCCTCATCTCCAGTGTCCTCGTAAGAATATCGCTGAAAGGTGTGTGTGTGTGTGTGTGTCTCGTTATGTGTTTGTTTAGCCCCCATGAGTACCTCAGCTTGGGTTGAGGAAACATGTTTGGCTTTTCTCTCTCCTTCATATTTCGTCCCTCTCTCAAAGTAGCCATTCACGGTGGTAGCACTTGTTTAAGTATGCATGTGCCCGTGTCACCACTCAATGAGAAAGCTATTTCATTGCACTAGTGTGTGTGTGTGTGTGTGTGTGTGTGTGTGTGTGTGTGTGTGTGTGTGTGTGTGTGTGTGTGTGTGTGTGTGTGTGTGTGTGTGTGTGTGTGTGTGTGTGTGTGTGTGTGTGTGTAATCCAAGCATCACCTCGGCAGCAACTTCCCCTGGAAGAAAAAGTGTTAAAGAGCAAAATCACTTTGGGAATGAGCTGGAACACATCCAACTGACTCACTGGCACAACGTCTCTTTCTTTCTTTCTCTCGCTCTCTCTCTCTCGCTATTTCTCAAACACACACTCTTTCTCCCCCTGTTTCTCTCTGAATTATCTCTCCTTATGACCTTTAGTAATTAGTTTTGTGGTGGGGAGATAGTTTACTATGATGGAGAGAGAGAGCGAGAGAGATTCATAGTAGGGCCATTCACCTCTATCCCTTGTGAAAATAACTCTCCTTTACCCTAGGCTAGTTGAGAATAATCTGCCGCTTGTCCAATTACAGTTTTTTAAAATTGCTTACACACTAAAATTAAAACTTTCCCACAATTAGCAAAACCTTACACTCAAGGAGCAAAACACCGGCCTAGATTTGCACAACTGTAAGCACATTGTCAGCTTCACACTTTTTGCAAAACATTACACACAGTGATTTGCAAAACACTAAACACACTTGTATGCATTTGACACAGAAATGTATCATGATGTCATTTCCTTGCAATTTCAAAGCAAAGGCTTTCAAATGAACACACCCATGAACCAATTGGTTAAACACAGCCACCAGGTGTGCACACACACTGGTGCTTGATTGTAGACACACCAATCAGGTTTAAGCACTATAAAAAGGCAACAGGTAAGTTCACCTGTCTTTAAAAAAATGGACGGTGTCAGAGGAAGAGGAAGAGGGATAGGGAGAGGAAGATCTGGAGGAGGGGTAGGACATGCACAAAGAAGAAGACAACCAAATCTGTGTAACAAAATGTGTGCTACAATTGTGGACCATGTAATAAACCACAGACTAACACTGAGGGAGGCTGGACTGAGAGTACAGTCTAACCTAAGAAGGTACACGGTGGCATCAATAGTTCGGACATTTCGTCAAGAGCACAGGTGAGAAATGTATCTTCTGTCAACAGAAAATCTATAGCTTACTGCATGTACTATATCAACAGTTTTGGTAACTATTCCTGTATCATTTTACAGTAAGCTACATGTATTTTGTTTGGCCAACATAGGTTTGAACGTCGAGAACACCAAGGAGGGAGGGGCCCCATATTCACACAGGAGCAAGAGAGAGAGATCATAAACCTTGTTTTGGCCAATAATGCAATCAGACTTAGAGAAATTCAAGCCCATATTGTCAATGATCACCGAATTTTCAATAATGTCCAACAGGTCTCTCTGTCAACAATAGCACGTATCCTTAAAAAACATCAAGTTCTGATGAAACAACTGTATAAAGTGCCATTTTAAAGAAATTCAGACAGGGTGAAAGGCCTGCGGTGTGAATATGTGGTGGTACGTTTTGTTCACTGACTGTATTATTGTGTACTGCACACATAACCTTTTTACTGTACATGTAATTTTACTATATAGCAGACCTACAGTAAATTGATCTACACAATGTGATCTTTTGCTGTATTTCAGAGAGTTTTGCAAATGGATGCGGAGGAAGTCCTGCATGAGTTTATATACATTGATGAGGCTGGATTTAACCTGACAACAGTGAGAAGAAGGGGAAGAAACATCATTGGCCACAGGGCTATTGTCAATGTACCAGGGCAACGTGGGGGTAACATTACCCTTTGTGCTGCCATTACACAGAATGGGGTCCTCCACTGCCATGCCAACTTGGGTCCTTACAACACTGACCTCATTCTTACATTTTTTGACAGATTACACAATATTATCACAGCAGCAAACCAAAGGGACCAGATGCAATACATTGTCGTCTGGGACAATGTAGCTTTCCATCGTTCTGCTCTGGTCCAAAACTGGTTTCATCAACACCCACAATTTACAGTTCAATACCTTCCACCATACTCCCCCTTCCTAAACCCCATCGAGGAGTTATTCTCAGCATGGCGGTGGAAGGTTTATGATCTCCGGCCCTATGTCCAGATGGCCCTCATTCAAGCTATGGTGGAAGCATGTGATCAAATTGAAGCAGCATCCATACAAGGGTGGATTCGTCACTCCAAAAGATTCTTCCCACGTTGCCTTGCAAATTAAAATATAGCCTGTGATGTTGACGAGGCCCTGTGGCCAGATCCAGCTAGACGGAGAGATGTTTAGGTTATTTTTCTTTTTTATTCGGTACTGAACTGTATATGTAATTCATGTTACAGTATTACTGTAAGCTTACAGTACAATGGTACGTTCAGTAATACTGTATGAAAACTGGAAAATGTTTTGTTATGAATGTTTTGTTGAAATGTTCAGTACTAACTGACTTGAGTACATGAAAATAAATAAATATTTTCATTAGTCTGCACAATTGGTGTCATGTGGTGTTGGTGAATTTATTTTTACACTTTCTCTGTGTAAATGCTAAAAGTGTTTTAGGTTGAGCACAGGAGTGTTTAACTGATTCAAACAGAATCAGACCATATGATGGTTGGGTTTATGTTATGACAACAAAATAAGGTTTTTATAAGACATTGTATAGTTTTGACAAAAGTGTTCCATTTTGCAAATGATCTGAGGTGTTGTGCTACTTTGGTGTAGTGTTGTGCTAATTGTGTGAAGGGGTTTGAAAAACCGGGCCCTGTTTTCAAAATTGTGCTTAAGCAATTGAAAAAAACTGTAATTAGTTTATTTTCTAACGCTTCTGCATGGAATTATTATGTTCTCTTAACCTTTTATCTTCTACCTAGACCCTAGGACAGAGCTCTCCAACCTTGTTACTAGAGTGCTACCCTCCTGTAGGTTTTCACTCCAACCCCAGTTGTAACTAACCTGAATCAGTTTATCAACCAGCTAATTATTAGAATCAGGTGTGCTAGATTAGGGTTGGAGCGAAAATCTAGAAGATGGTAGCTCTCCAGGAACAGGGTTGGAGAGCCCTGGCCTAGGACCTTCCATGTGAATGACAGGGGTTAGACATTGAGTATGCCAGACAGACAGGCTACCACTGTGTGACGTGTATTCTAGCCTTTCTGAAAACATACTCCCAAAATACTTGACCTAATGTCACATGTTGTTGTCACGTGTAGTCATGTGCAGTCAGTCACCAGTCGGCCATGCCTGTTTGTGTGAAAGGGATGGTTTGCCTGCTTTCTGTTGGTGCTTAGCTCTGTATGCATGGCAGTTTGGCAGTATATGAGTACACTGTGTGAGCTCTTTTAGTGTGTGTATCTGTTTGAGTGTTCATGGTGTGTGTGTGTGTGTGTGTGTATATGTGTGTTTATATGTGTGTCCTTTTCTCTCCCACTTAAAAATGGCCTGAGTTTACTGAGAAATGGAGCAGTTTGACAGGATCCACCTCTTGTGTCAGCCTCTGGTGGTACACACACACACACACACACACACACAAACACACACTCACAGATGAGTCACCACACACATTCAAACACACTTCCAAATTCTTAATCTGTAGGGCCCACATAGAGTATTAGTATGGAAACCCGCAACGCTTGGTTAGGGTGTGGAGGGGGTTTCGAATGAATTGGTTCTCTATTGGGAGGCAGAGGAGTTTGGAAAGAGTTTATTTTCCAAGAGTCCAGAGTAACTAGGGTACGTTCGAAAAATGTTTAAACTGCTGCCTCTTTGCTTCGCTAGCTCTCCCTCCAGACATGCCTCTGCAGTTGCACACACTGCTAGCACACTCATATGGCTCTCTCTCCATCATCATCTCTCTCTCTCCCTCCCCCCCTCCATCCCCACCATTGTAAAGCTAATAGAAAGTGACAAGCAAAGTATTTTGTTGATTTGATTAGACTTTTTAATGATGTGTGTGCAGCTTTGAAGCTCTGTATTTTATGTAACACTGTAATAACAGACTTGTTCAAACTAAAACCTCTCTCTGTTTCCCTGTAGGATATCCAGGCAGAGATCGATGCCCATAATGATATCTATAAGAGTGTGGACGGGAATAAGCCCAAGATGGTCAAGGCCCTGGGGACCTCTGAGGAGGCAGTGTTTCTGCAGCACAGACTGGACGACATGAACCAGCGCTGGAGCGACCTCAAGACCAAATCTGCCAACATACGGTCAGTACCATAACACTAAACAACACATCTTTGCTGACATATTACGGTCAGTACTGTAACATACTGATAACTTATGGTCAGTACTGTACAGACCTGGGTTGAAATACTATTTCTCAATTACTTTTACATACATTTCGAAGTAAGTATTCTGATTTTTTTGTTTTGTTGTAAAGACAAGTATCTGAATATTGGAATGTATTTGGAAATACTCAAATACACTTACTCAAATACACTCCCATGAATTTAACACAGGTATTTGAAAATAGTTTTTGAAATCATATTTGAAAATGCTTTCAAATAGTAGGCTATTTATAGGAAATTATTTTAAAATACTTTAAAATACTTCCAATAGAAGTAGTTGATTCGGGCCACATGATATGAAAGTAATCAAATACACAGAAAATAAGTATTTAACACTAGAACAGCCATAGGCGAAAAATCTGCAAAAAACAAACAAACGTCCTGCTCCTTCCCTGACTTTTCCTAAATATTTGTATTTTACATTGCTCAGTAGTCAGAATCTTTTAATCACAAACAGAAAAGTATTTAAAGCCTGTTTACCTGTTTTTTTCACACCTATTCCTACCTTAACGGGCCAAGACAAATGCGCTGTAGGACATTGGTAACCAGCCAGGCGCTAATGTGTTTCTCTCCTCACTGAATGAATGATGTACAGTGGGGAAAAAAAGTATTTAGTCAGCCACCAATTGTGCAAGTTCTCCCACTTAAAAAGATGAGAGAGGCCTGTAATTTTCATCATAGGTACACGTCAACTATGACAGACAAAATGAGGAAAAAAATTCCAGAAAATCACATTGTAGGATTTTTAATGAATTTATTTGCAAATTATGGTGGAAAATAACTATTTGGTCAATAACAAAAGTTTCTCAATACTTTGTTATATACCCTTTGTTGGCAATGACACAGGTCAAACGTTTTCTGTAAGTCTTCACAAGGTTTTCACACACTGTTGCTGGTATTTTGGCCCATTCCTCCATGCAGATCTCCTCTAGAGCAGTGATGTTTTGGGGCTGTAACTGGGCAACACGGACTTTCAACTCCCTCCAAAGATTTTCTATGGGGTTGAGATCTGGAGACTGGCTAGGTCACTCCAGGACCTTGAAATGCTTCTTACGAAGCCACTCCTTCGTTGCCCGGGCGGTGTGTTTGGGATCATTGTCATGCTGAAAGACCCAGCCACGTTTCATCTTCAATGCCCTTGCTGATGGATGGAGGTTTTCACTCAAAATCTCACGATACATGGCCCCATTCATTCTTTCCTTTACACGGATCAGTCGTCCTGGTCCCTTTGCAGAAAAACAGCCCCAAAGCATGATGTTTCCACCCCCCATGCTTCACAGTAGGTATGGTGTTCTTTGGATGCAACTCAGCATTCTTTGTCCTCCAAACACGACGAGTTGAGTTTTTACCAAAAAGTTATATTTTGGTTTCATCTGACCATATGACATTCTCCCAATCCTCTTCTGGATCATCCAAATGCACTCTAGCAAACTTCAGATGGGCCTGGACATGTACTGGCTTAAGCAGGGGACACGTCTGGTACTGCAGGATTTGAGTCCCTGGCGGCGTAGTGTGTTACTGACGGTAGGCTTTGTTACTTTGGTCCCAGCTCTCTGCAGGTCATTCACTAGGTCCCCCCGTGTGGTTCTGGGATTTTTGCTCACCGTTCTTTTGATCATTTTGACCCCACGGGGTGAGATCTTGCGTGGAGCCCCAGATCGAGGGAGATTATCAGTGGTCTTGTATGTCTTCCATTTCCTAATAATTGCTCCCACAGTTGATTTATTCAAACCAAGCTGCTTACCTATTGCAGATTCAGTCTTCCCAGCCTGGTGCAGGTCTACAATTTTGTTTCTGGTGTCCTTTGACAGCTCTTTGGTCTTGGCCATAGTGGAGTTTGGAGTGTGACTGTTTGAGGTTGTGGACAGGTGTCTTTTATACTGATAACAAGTTCAAACAGGTGCCATTAATACAGGTAACGAGTGGAGGACAGAGGAGCCTCTTAAAGAAGAAGTTACAGGTCTGTGAGAGCCAGAAATCTTGCTTGTTTGTAGGTGACCAAATACTTATTTTCCACCATAATTTGCAAATAAATTCATTAAAAATCCTACAATGTGATTTTCTGGATTTTTTTTCCTCAATTTGTCTGTCATAGTTGACGTGTACCTATGATGAAAATTACAGGCCTCTCTCATCTTTTCAAGTGGGAGAACTTGCACAATTGATGGCTGACTAAATACTTTTTTCCCCACTGTAAATGGATGAGTATGCGATAGAAACTGAAATTGTGCACGTTACTTCACAATTGAATATGAATTAACTGAATGATAAGGAGGGTGAAGAGGGTGATTTAGAACAATAGTGTAATGATGATGAAGAATTTGTCATTGAAGGCGGTCTAATTATTTTATTAAGAAAGGCTGAAAATGGTATGTAATCTCCCCTCGGCGAGATTAAAATAAGACAATGCAGGGTCGATACAATCAATAAATGACTCTTGTTTTCATATCTTTCCATGGATATATTTCCACTATTTCTTTATGCAATTCATTCTTTACATTTATGTTATACATCAAGAGTTGGCGCTGATGTTTATGGCAAATTTGACCGCGTGCCTTGCGGGTTGATATCATTCTCTTTTACATTTTACTTTGTAAAATATGTTACAGGACTGTTACTTACTATAACTTGATTACTAATCATAAATATATTTCCACAAATATTTATTTATGCAATTCATCCTTTATCATTGTTTAGAGACTGGGTGAGTTGAAGCAAATGATGCCAGTCAGCCAGCGCAGCTAATAGCCCATCGAAACTAGACCTAAACTATACCAAAACTAATTTCACACATAATAATAGAATTAGCCTAAGACATGAATAAATTGACAATAGTCTGATGGGTGACAATATTATCAATTGTCAAATTGTACATGACGAGATGGGCGTAGCTTGGAATTGAGAGGCAGGGAAAGGAGCACCACTTTTTCAACTCCTCCTCCAGAGTCAAATGCAGGTAAGACATTTTGATTTCTATATAGTATCAGAAAGAGCAGATTCTACAGTTTCTACTTCAGTCAAATAACTCTCAAAATTCAAGAGATGAGCTCTATTTCAAAATATAAGTTTTTCCAAGAATAACCGCGCTGTCCAAGCATAAAGCACGTGAGCACTGGTGGCAGCATTGCTCAGGCTACTAAGCAAAGATTAGTAACATAATACAACTTAAAATATGCTGTTCTGTTCTTTTGAAATAAATTGTCTTATTTCCATAATGTTTCTTAAGACTTGCCATTAGTGGTTTTTCGTTTTTAAATATAAAAAATACAGCAGGGATCATCAACTAAATTCAGCCACGGGCCAATTTTCTACTTGAGCGGATGGTCAGGGGGCCAGAACATAATTAAAAATTATTTGAAGACTGCAAATTGACCGCAAGAAGCCCAAACATATATAATATTTGACTAAAACATAATAATTTCAAACCTTGTGTAGTGGCTTCCTTTCCTCTTTACCATAGCCACTGCCCTAGCCTGAAGCGGGGTTGTTTCGGACGCATACAGTCCACACTCAACGTTTCCAAACGGCCAAACATTCAATGAGATCCAGGGATATAGTGCAACAAAAAATGTTTATTCTTCTTATCTAACAAAAAGGTATTCTCCAATCAACTTAAAGCAGAGATTACTTGAAATGCAAATACATAATATAATATGACCTGTCTGTATTTCTGTATGTCTATATGGTCAAAAACTATACCGCTCCCGCATCTAGCAAGGACTCCTCCCCCGAAGGCCCAACTTCCCTGCCTTTATACTAACACAATTAACACAGTACAATGAATGGGCAAGAGGGGGGCCAAAAACTGAGTTACACTAATAACAAATGAATATATCTCAATCCAGTAAATAAATCATAAAGGTACGTACCTAATATTTCATCATATACATTAATATTTAATATATTTACACAAATGTACATGGAGCTCAGTATGTTCAGTCTTTTATACAAAATATGCCCAAATCGGCTCTAACATACCGCCCCTAATTGTTGACTGCACTGAATGCACAACAATTACTTAATATTCAAACGTAGAGCCAATACAAAAACATTCTATACCAGAGCACCATTACAGTTCATAGCTATATACAAATATACAAGGTGCCATATAGGAAAATAGTCCATAGATCTCAGTCTGAGTTGAAGTGTAAAGGTGTTCAACTTCCAAAAAATGTCAAGAGTTTGACGTCCACAAAATGTATGACATCAAAGAATGTAAGAGTACGACATCAACGAATCAGAGGTGCACGTGATTCAAAGATGGAGCACTGTGTGTGTGTGTGTGTGTGTCTCACTTCGTCGCCTCAAGGAGCAGACAGAGTTTATTGATAGGTCTCTGTGGGATATTGGTCTTAGTCTTAACCATGACGCTCCGGACAAGACCTTTGGCCCCTGGCAAAGCCTTCACCACACGCCCCATTAGCCAAGAGTCCCTTGGGGCGGTGTCATCGACGATGACCACAAGGTCACCAGGACTGAAGTTTCTCTTAGTTTTGTTCCACTTGTTCCGCTCCTGCATAAGTGGAAGATACTCCCTGATCCATCTCTTCCAGAAGAGGTCAGTGATATATTGTACTTGCTTCCATCTCCTTCGTGAGTATAGGTCACTTCTCTGGAATAGTCCTGGTGGCAGGACTGGCTTTGCTTTCAGATGAAGCAGATGGTTCGGAGTCAGGGGTTCTAGATCGTTAGGGTCATTTGTTACAGTAGTGATTGGTCTGTCGTTCATAATCGCCTCAACTTCACACAAGGCTGTCTGCAAAGCCTCATCATCCAGTACTTGCTCTTTAAGGACTGAATAGAGGATCTTTTTCACTAGTCGGATCAACCTCTCCCATACCCCCCCATGGTGGGCTCCAGAGGGAGGGTTGAATGACCATGTCACTCCTTCCTTCAGTAATTTATTTTGAATCTTGTTGTGATCCAGCTCTTTCAGAGCTTCTCCTAGCTCTCTGTGTGTTCCAACAAAGTTGGTGCCATTGTCTGTTCTGATACTTGTTACTGGGCCCCTTCGACAGATGAACCTGCGCAGGGCATTGATGCAGGAATCAGTATCCAGATAACTAGCAACTTCTAGATGGACAGCTCGACTCACAAGGCAAGTAAAGATCACATCATACCGCTTCACATGAACGCGGCCTCGCTTCACCTCTATGGGGCCAAAGTAATCTATGCCCACATGGGTGAAAGGCGGCAAATCAGGTGCTACCCGATCTTGTGGAAGGTCAGCCATCTTCTGTTCCCCAGCTCTAGCTTGCATCCGCCTGCAGAAGACACAGCTCTTAAGGATCTTCCTTGCTAAGGAGTTGGCACAGGGTATCCAATATCGCTGGCGAAGTCTAGAAAGCATGTGACCTCTCCCAGAGTGGCCAACCTGCTCATGGATGTGGAGTAAGATCAGTCTGGAGATGTAGGAGTCTTTGGGCAGGATCATAGGATTCTTTAGTTCCGTAGGCATAGCAGCTTTGCTTAACCTTCCTCCTACTCTCAGAATGCCATTGTCAACTATTGGATCAAGCTTACAGATTGAGCCGCTTCTCTTGGCACATTGTTTTCCTTTTACAACTAGTGCAATTTCTTGTTTAAAGTGCTGTCGTTGCTCAAGTCGAATGATGACCTTTTCTGCTTCATCTAGGTCATCTACAGACAGACTTTCTTTTCCAAACGTCAGTTTGAACTTGTCAATTTGTTCCTTCAGTGAGTTTGTCAGACTCTGATCTGATCCTGGATCAGTTTGGGTGAGAACTTTCCTTTTCTGGCTTAACTGTAGTAGAAGTCTCTTCAGTTTCAGCATCCAGGCAACTGCTTTCTTCAAGCTGTTCCATGTTGAATAGTACTCAATCAGTTTGCTGGTCGGACTCTTTTCTTCCACACATGTACTGTTTACGATGACGTCTTTTCTCACCTCTGGATCATCTGGAGGGATGGAGCCAAGCTCCTCGGGGACTTTCGGCCATTGTGTTTCTGTTTTCTCCAGGAATTCTGGTCCTTTGCGCCATCTCTTTGAGTTCAGGAAAGTTTCAACATGTAATCCTCTTGAGGCATCATCGGCTGGGTTGTGTTTGGAGTTCAAATACCTCCACTGTTTTGCTTTCGATAGGTCACGGATCATAGCAACCCTATTAGCCACAAAAGTATGGAATCTCTTGGTATCGTTGCGGATGTATTTTAGCACCGACTGGCTGTCTGTCCAGAAAGTTGACTCCTCAAGTTCAATCTGGAGCTCCAACCTTAACATCCTGTCCACTCGCACTGCCAATGTTGCTGCAGCAAGTTCCAGTCTGGGGATCGTCATCTGCTTGAGTGGAGTCACCCTTGATTTCCCCAGTATGAATGCGATGTGGACCTTTTCCATAACGTTTGTGAACCTAAGGTAGCTTGCCGTGCCGTAACCTTGTTCACTTGCATCACCGAAGTGATGCAGCTGTGCGGTCTTGATTTGACCAAAGTTCTCCGGCATCATACACCTGTTGATCTGGAATCTGGAGAGCTGGTCCAGCTCTGAGAGCCATCTCTTCCATGAAATAGAGTGTTCTTCAGGGATGACTTCGTCCCATCCACACTTTAGCTTGCAGAGCACTTGAAGAATTTGCTTTGCCTTTAATACGAATGGGGCGAGGAAACCTAATGGATCATAAATAGAGCTGACAGTTGAGAGAATACCTCTTCTTGTAAGGGGTCTGTTCTTGACAGTGACCTGGAAGTTAAACACATCCCTTTCAATGTTCCATCGGATTCCAAGTGCTCTTTCAACAGGCAGCTTTTCTCTGTCCAGGTCCAGTTCTTTTATCTGCTTGGCTTTGTGTTCATCAGGGATAGAAGCTAGTACAGTGCGGCTGTTGCTGACCCACTTGGTCAATTTGAACCCACCTTGAGAGCACACATCCCTGAGGTTTCTTGTGAGAGCTATGGCTTGTTCTTCTGTGGCCACTGACTTGAGGCAGTCATCAACATAGAAGTTGGACTTGACTGTTTGAATCACCTCTTCATCGTACCCCTCACAGTTGTCTTCTGCAGTCTTTCGCAGTGCAAAGTTTGCACAACTTGGAGAGGATATAGCACCGAAAAGATGTACTGTCATTCTGTACTCCTCCAATCTTTTGTTAGTATCACCATCCGGCCACCATAGGAATCGCAGGAAGTCTAAGTCATCTTCATGGACACGTACTTGATGGAACATTCCTTCGATGTCTGCCATCATGGCAATGTGCTCTTGCCGAAATCTTAGCAAGACTCCTATAAGCGTGTTTGCCAGGTCAGGGCCTTGAAGGAGTTCACTGTTAAGAGATGTACCTTTATAGGATGATGAACAGTCAAACACCACTCGTATCGTTCCTTTGCGCTTATGGTGAACGCCATGGTGTGGTATGTACCATACCTTGCCTTTCTCTCTGAGGAGCTGTTCTTGTGGTACCTTCTCGGCGTAACCTTTTGTTATCATCTCTTCCATGAAGCCTTTGTACTCTGCAGCGTAACCTTTGTCCTTCTTGAACTTCCTGATAATATTTAGAGCCCGCTGCTTTGCCATGTCACGGTTGTTTGGCAGGACTACATCTTTGTTGCGAAAGGGCAACGGTAAGTAGTAGTGATGGTCTTTGAGGGTTATGGAGCTTGATACTATCTCCATAAACCTACGATCCTCAGCTGACATCTCACTTTTCTCTTCATACTCTCTCTCAGGGAAGTCATGGTTGTACTGATTTACAAGAAGAACCCCCAGGTCGGCCATTGAGATACGATTAGCCATCACCGTAGGACGCCCGGATTCTTCTGCCATGGTACAACTGTTGAGAGGACCATTCATCACCCATCCAAAGAGGGTTTTCACTGCATACGGTCCGTTGCCTTGGCTATTTATGATTTGCCAGGGTTCCATTGCCTTTGGAGCATTTACGCCAATCAGAAGTTCGACGTCAGCATCAATCTCCTTCAACTGAACCTCTTTCAGGTATGGCCACCTTTTGAGCTCTTTCTGAGTGGGAATGTTCTCTCTTGTCACTGGGATCTTATGTTGGGTGTAGACCTTTGGTAATGCAAGAAATGTGTCGCCTTCCACCTTGCCAATCTCTAATCCAGATATCTCAAAGCTCTTGGTAGGACTCTCCTGCCCCATTGTGCGTAGCAGAATTTCAGTCGCACTGCCTTTAGCTTGCAACTGCCTCATGAGTCTCTCCGTACAAAATGTTGCTGAGCTACCAGAATCGAGAAAGCATAGGTTAACACAGACTTGCTTCCATTTGCCACCTTTACTTGAACTGGCACAATTGCAAGTGCACAATCTGTACCCGGCCCCCGGTATCTTCACCAGCTTCCAGTGAAACAAGAGCACTGCTGACAGTCTCCTCCCGCTTTACTGCTACACCACTCATATCTGCCTTTTGAGATCTAAATCTCTCTCTTCCTTCAATGTGCAGGATAGTGGGGTGCTTTCTTTGACAGCTCTGACAGGTCATCCTTCTTTTACATTCTCTGCTTAAGTGGCCTCTCATCAAACAGCCAAAACAAAGGCCTTTTGATCTCAGAAACTCAACCTTGAATTCATGTGGCTGTGCCTTCACCTGTTGGCAGTCGACCAATAAATGCGCACCAGCACAAAATATACATGAGATACTGGGAGCATCAGAAGGGTAGGTGCCTGGTCTCTTTACTTTGAATGTTTGTTCTTTTAAAGGTTTTCAGAGTCACAATCTGCCACTACAGCTACTGTAGTGGCAAAGCTGCTTCCCCTACTCTTGGACTTGAACTGCTGTTTAAAGTCAGCTTCTGTTTTGGGTTTTAAAAACCTTTTGTTGTACAGGGGATCTTGAATATCTCCATACAACGGATCCTGCAGTATTTTGGCCTGTTTTTCCATGAACGTTACCAGGTCACTGAACTGGGCCCTCAGGTGACTTCTCTCTAAAATATCACATGCCATAGACCTCCATTTTTCCCTTAGTTTGTAGGGAAGTTTTGACATGATCAGCTTTATGTTGGAGGGAAGATTAAGCTCTTCCATGTTCTGTAGGTCTTGCATAGCGTTACAGCAACCTCTTAGATAGAGTGCATAACCACCCAGTCCCTTTCCATCATCGGGTTTGATGTTTGTCCAGTTCCAAGCCTTTTCCATGTAAGCAGTGGTGACTTTGATTTCATTGCCAAAGTGTTCCTTTAACAACCTCTTAGCTACTGCATAGCCTCTTCTGGCTTCCATATGCAGACAACTACGGACCAGATCCTTGGGCTGACCAGAGGTGTATTGTTCCAGGTAATAGAGCCTATCCTGGTGACTGCTTGTCTTATCTTCTATACCATGCTCAAATGCACGCATGAATGGCCTAAAGTTTAGAGGATCACCGTCAAACATAGGTATCTCCCTAACAGGGAGTGTGGCTTGTTTGTGCTGTAGTACAAGGAGGTCAGCAATTTCATTCTGCCTTTGCATGACAGTAGAGAGGTTATCATGGCTGGTATTATGGCTGATACCCGCAGTGTTGATTCTGTGTCGATTGCTAGACCTTGCTGTTGGCTGCTGAAGAGTGTGGTTTACGACTGTTTTCGGAATAGGGTTTGATGGCTTTGTGGTCGGTTGTTGTAAAACTCTTTGTAGTGGGGTCTTTGGAACTGCACCTAATGCAGCAAACTCAACAGGTGATGGTTCAGGTTCCACATAGACCTCTGGTTCCTGTTTCTCAAAATAAGAGTTCATTCCATCTTCTTGGCTTAGTAAATGGGCTGCCACAGAATGGGATTGAGAAGTTGACTCGGTACTCTCCAGGACCTTCAGTTTGGCATTATATGCTGCTATGTCCGTTTCCAGTGCCATTTTTTCCATCCTAACATTCAGTTGAGCTTTCTCCAGTTCCAATGCATGCTTGTCTTGTAATGATGCTTGGCGAGCTAGTAGAGCTGCTCGTTCTGCCTCGGCTTTAAGGCGTTCAGAGGACACTGAGGAAGCAATCTTAGAATACTTAGTTTTACTTGATATTTTTGACACATTGGAAATGCTGTCATGTGGTTCAATGAGCGTTTGTGGCTCAACTTCAGCCTTTTTCCATATTTCCACCTCTTTCAGGAAATGTTCATAAGTTCTCATTCTTGGTTGATAATAGTTAATGCTCTCCTGTTCCTGTTCCTCCTCTGTGACCAGCTCTAGCACAGATTCATGAGCCTTCTTAAAGTCATTGAGCACAGCATCAAATGCTTCAAGACTCTCATTCACAGTTGCAATGTTTCCTCCATCAACAAGAAGGACTTTTATTTCATTCATTTTGCGTGTACACACTCCAAGTTTGCCTCTCCGGGCTGCATAGAGTGAATTTAGATGCTCCTCTGCCCTCTCCAGTGGAGTCTTATTTGGGATTTCCTCCTCCATCATTCACTTTAGTTCACTCAATTTACAATGACACGGTTGTTGGTTTGATTGTTAAACGTAATGCCCCTTTAGACCTCCTTTAATCTTTAAAAACACAGTCATCCATTTCAGCATATTGACCCATTTTGAATTGCACATGTGCAAGTTTGGCATTTTAGATGCGTTTTAAACATTTCATCCCGTTGAGGTTTTGTCCCTTTAATGAAGTTTTAACACGCAGTATCTTTAGATACTTAAGTTGCATTCGTTGCGTTGATGGATTGCATTTCCACGTTAGGCCAAATATTAGATATATGATTAGGCTACATTGTGCATAGGATCTGTGTTTCCCAAACTTAAACTTCTTAATTGTTTTCACAGCGCTGTATTTTGAATTCCATTCCCAAGTTTATCAAACATTCCAATTATAAGCACATTTGCGCTTCCATAATATGCATGATCAAACGATCGCCTTGAACAGGGCAGCTCATTCATTCGCAGTGGTTACTCACGGCTGGCGAAATCTAGGAGTTCAAATCCTTCCAAGCGAGCTGTCCTTATGGTCCGAATGCAATTACAAATAGAACAAAATCCAGCGTGTGTCCGAACCGGAGATTTCCTTCCGGTAGTAATCCTTCACGGAGTTTTTTGACTTGAATGTAGTGGCTTCCTTTCCTCTTTACCATAGCCACTGACAGGCGGGGATACTCACCACTATACTAACGAGGAATCTCTGCTTTAAGTTGATTGGAGAATACCTTTTTGTTAGATAAGAAGAATAAACATTTTTTGTTGCACTATATCCCTGGATCTCATTGAATGTAGTGGCTTCCTTTCCTCTTTACCATAGCCACTGCCCTAGCCTGAAGCGGGGTTGTTTCGGACGCATACAGTCCACACTCAACGTTTCCAAACGGCCAAACATTCAATGAGATCCAGGGATATAGTGCAACAAAAATGTTTATTCTTCTTATCTAACAAAAAGGTATTCTCCAATCAACTTAAAGCAGAGATTACTTGAAATGCAAATACATAATATAATATGACCTGTCTGTCTGTATTTCTGTATGTCTATATGGTCAAAAAACTATACCGCTCCCGCATCTAGCAAGGACTCCTCCCCCGAAGGCCCAACTTCCTGCCTTTATACTAACACAATTAACACAGTACAATGAATGGGCAAGAGGGGGGGCCAAAAACTGAGTTACACTAATAACAAATGAATATATCTCAATCCAGTAAATAAATCATAAAGGTACGTACCTAATATTTCATCATATACATTAATATTTAATATATTTACACAAATGTACATGGAGCTCAGTATGTTCAGTCTTTTATACAAAATATGCCCAAATCGGCTCTAACACCTTGCTTACATTTATATACAATCAAGTGTCTCTTTATTATGTGTGGGAATACTTGGGAACAGATTTCCAACATTTTTATCACTTGGAGCTGATTTCCTGTTGTTATTAGTCTTTTATGTCCAACAATAAAAATTGAAAACATTTATTTTTGTTTTGCGCAGAAAACTTGGGGAACCCTGCCTTACAGTAACATAAACTAATGAAAATGCTATTATGTTCCATTAAATTATTATTTGTTTGTATTCTAATGTTACCCAAGACCTTCATAAACACAACCAAATGATTATTCTTCCAATAGCATATATGAAATGTATTTATTAGACTGTTAGAATGTTGACTCGTCATTGGCTCGAAGGGGTGTCTGTCGAGGCCAGGCGTATGCTAATGATGATGCCCAACAACGTTCTCTAGTGGATACTTATAGGCTGAAAGGCCCAGCGTTTTCTAGTGTTAAATTACAAATAATCAAATACACATGTATTTGAACCCAGGTCTTCTACTGTAATATACTACTGTAATATAGGATCAGCATCATAACCCTGTAGTATTCGGAAGTCTAAATACAGTCAGTAATGCAACATTCTCCCAACATGCAGTAAAAAAGTGCAGACACTCAACCTCTAAAGAAAAGTGCTGTCCAAGACTTTCATATCCTAATCATTCACTGCAACTCCATCCGCTTGACACTCACTCCTCCCTTAAAGCATCAACTGGACTTACTGCGGTGCTGGTCTTATGAAACACACTCGTATTTATAGTTGACCATGACTAATCCATTACAATAAATTATCATTTTCATTTAGATATGCAGGGAGTGTACGTCATAACCATGCTGACTTGTTTGTTGTCTAAACATGTGGATGAAACCATTCGATAAACTGTAGCTAGAACATGCTTTACTTTGGACACATGAGATATGCCTCCGGTGAGAGTTGGAACCAATATGCTGCCACAGAACTCTTCAGGGCCTGAACAGTGGAGGAGTGACCACAACCTTTGCATAAATAAAGAGAGAGACGGAGAAGAGTGAAAGAGATTGATGGAGTGAAAGAGAGATGGAGGGAGAGAGTGAAGGTGGCAGGGGCAAGATAGAGATGTTGAAAGGAGCAAGGGTTATGAAGGGGAAGAGAGGGTGTGGTGAGCAAAGGAGAAAAGTAATATGTGAGGAATAGTGAAGGAAGGTTACAACGTGATAGAAAACAATAGATGGAGGGATAGATGCAGAGTGAGGGTAAAATATGTTATGAGAGGAGACGGGAGGAGCAGGTGAAGATCAACACTTCACAGCCTGAAAGACCTAACTACTACTAGGGGGCAAAAGAGACACAGATGGAGTGAAACAAGACATAAACACTGCAAAGTTACATAAAGATAGAAGGTAACAGCATATTCGTAAGAGCACTATTATTCACTATACACCATGTAACTCAGTGTATCTCTATGGGAGGGAGGCAAGGCTGAGCTGTCAGCAGGTTGTGCACGCGCGCGCGCGTGTGTGCTGCAATGTGTGTGTTATTTAGAGCACGTTATGTCTTAATTACTGTACATAATAATATTAAGAGTAGCTGCTATTGGACTGTGCTGCTGAACATACTGGTCAGACGCATTATGGCGAGCAGAGGATGTCAAAACAAAACATTTAAGAACACACACACTGAATAATACACATTATTCTGTATACCCACACACTTTGATGCACCAACACACACACGCACACACACACACACACTCCAATAGAAGTGGTTTTGGCTGCCCTCCAGAGAGAGGAGATTTTCCCTCTAATGCTCACTTGTCTCCTGGTCTTAATGGTTCCAGATGTTGGACAAGAGTTATCCAGCAAACTTGCTACTTTGAAATGCGGCCAACTGTAATGGTTGACACACCCATCCACCCCAACCTCACCAGTCTAGCCATGGTCTAACCATGTTATTCTGTTTTAGTATCCACCTGGAGTTGTATGGCTGGTTTACCCTTCTGCTTATATGCAGATACCAACTTAGTGGCCTTGAGGTTTGAGTGTCCGCCCTGAGACTGGAAGGTTGGGAGTTCGATCCCCGGCTGAATCATACCATGTAAAGACTTTAAAAATGGGACCTAGTGCGTCTCTGCTTGCTTACTCGGCATTAAGGAGATAGATTTGGGGTAAGGTCAGGCGATAGACTAGCGTCCTGTCCAGCGGGTATACTTGTGCCTCACACTACATAACCCAGGAGATAGGAGGCTCCTGGTCCTATGAGCCGTTCCGGCAAGCACTAGCTAAGCCAAGACTCATGCAACTTACTTTTTACATGGAGATGGACCTGACCATATCATAACATTCTTGTAACCATGTTTCGACCATGTTATAACCGTATTGGAAACATATTTTAACCGGGTTGTAACTGTGTTTTAACCATGTTTTAACCATGTTATGACCATGTGTTTCCAGGGCTCACCTGGAGGCGAGTGCGGAGCGTTGGAGTCGTCTGCTGAGCCTGCTGGAGGAGCTGTGGAGGTGGATCTGTCTGAAGGATAAGGAACTGGCCAAACAGATGCCCATAGGAGGAGATGTCCCCACCCTGCTGCAGCAGCACAACCACTGCACGGTCAGTACCATAACACAACCACTGCTCAGTCAGTACCATAACACAACCACTGCTCCGTCATTACCATAACACAGCCACTGCACGGTCAGTACCGTAACACAACCACTACACAGTCATTACCATAACACAACCACTGCTCAGTCATTACCATAACACAACCACTGCTCCGTCATTACCATAACACAGCCACTGCACGGTCAGTAAAGTATCACAACCAGTAACACGGTCATAGAACTACAACAAAACCACAACTATGACTACTACAATATGGTAAATGTAACAAAATCCCAACAACTAGTTTGTGGTTCTTTAGTATAAACAGCAATGTGGTTACTGTGCATTAATACATGAAATTACCCTTCTGAGTTGTGATTCAGCCTCTGGTCATGTTTTAAGCCTGTCTGCAACTGCTGTCGTTGCTGCTATTGTTGCTGTTGACACAGTAATGTGTTTCTCTGGCCTTTCCATTTTATTCAGAAGGCTGTTATTTAATTCACACAAACACCTGGAGAGTACACACACTTCTACCGCTGCAACTCTGTAATGGTGTGTGTGTGTTTGTGTGTGTGTTTTTGTGTGTCAGTGCAGAGGTCAAATCGACGTTTATTGGTCATATACACAGATTTGAAGATGTTATCGCAAGTTTCTAGTTCCAACAGTGCAGTGATATCTAGCAATACAATAACAATACACACATTATCCAAAAAGTACAATACATTAAGAAACCCTAACCTCAGAGCAAGCAATATCAGAAAGAGCAATGTCAGAACATATATATATATATTCTGACATTGCTCTTTCTGATATTGCTTGCTCTGACGTTGGGGTTTCTTAATTTCTTGTACTTTATATATATATATATATATATATAAAGAACAGGTGTTCCTAATATTTTGTACACTGTGTATAAATGGTGTGTGTAGACAGTATGGACAGTATATGTAAAAGGTACTCGAGAGATGGCAGTGCAGAGTCTTGCCGGTTCCTGCTCGACTTTGCTTTTTTTTGGCTATTTTTGCGTTCATTATTACTTTGTTTATTCAGAATGTTTGTGCAATAAATTTGACCGACAAACACTTCTGGATCATGAACCGGAAGCTACACACTTATCTCTCAGCCTCCCAGATCTGGAATACTACATCCACTCCTTTGTTCCCCGCACAGCGTGCTTATCTTTTGCTGCTAAACAAGATGACCAAAGGCAACGTTTCTGATGCTAAAATGCCGACCCCACTATATGCCGAGGGAATTCACGTGTGTTATTAACACAGCTGTGTACATACCGCGACAAGCAAACACCAAGGCGACACTCAGCAAACTGTACAAGATCATTAGCCAGCAATAATCCTCTCATCCAGAAGCAGTCTTTATTGTCATGGGTGATTTTAACCAAGCACGTTTAAAACACATTTTTCCAAAATATCACCAACATGTATCCTGCCCCACAAGAGGAAACAATATGCTACACCATGTATATACAAACATCCGTGATGCGTACAAAACCATCCCCCGTCCCCCACTTCGGCCAATCAGATCACGTCTCTCTGTTCCTACTCACCGCCTACAAGAAGCAACTCAAGAGGGAGCCACCAACACAGAGGATGAAGACTCAGTGCTGCATGATTGTTTTGAGAATACGGATTGGAACATGTTCAAAGATTTATCCACCCAGGACTCATCCATTAAAATTTAGGAATATATACTGAACAAAAATATAAACGCAAACATGCAACAATTTCAAAGATTTTACTAAGTTACAGTTCATATAAGGAAATCAGTCAATTGAAATTAGTTCATTAGACCCTAATCTATGGACTTCACTTGACTGGGAATACAGAAATGCATGTGTTGGTCACAGATACCTTAAAAAAAAGGGTGTTGATCAGAAAACCAGTCAGTATCTGGTGTGACCACCATTTGCCTCACGCTGATCCAGAGCATCCCAAACAGGCTCAATGGGTGACATGTCTGGTGAGTATACAGGCCATCGAAGAACTGGGACATTTTCAGCTTCCAGGAATTGTGTACAGATCCTTGCGACATGGGGCCGTGCATTATCATGCTGAAACATGAGGTAATGGTGGCGGATGAATGGCACGACAATGGGCCTCAGGATCTCGTCACGGTATCTCTGTGCATTTTAATTGCCATCGATAAAATGCAATTGTGTTCGTTGTCTGTAGCTTACGCCTGCCCATACCATAACCCCACCACCATGGGGCACTCTGTTAACAACATTGACATCAGGAAACCGCTCGCCCACATGACGCCATACACGTGGTCTGCGGTTGTAAGGCCGGTTGAACGTGCTGCCACATTCTTTAAAACAACATTAGAGGCGGCTTATGGTCGAGAAATTAACATTCAATTATCTGGCAACAGCTGTGGTGGTCATTCCTGAAGTCAGCATGCCAATTGCACGCTCCCTCAAAACTTGAGACATCTGAGACATTGTGTTGTGTGACAAAACTGCGCATTTTAGTGGCCTTTTAGTGTCCCCAGCACAAGGTGCACCTGCATAATGATCCTGCTGTTTAATCAGCTTCTTGATATGCCACACCTGTCAGGTGAATGATTATCTTGGCAAAGGAGAAATGCTCACTAACAGGGATGTAAACAAATTTGTGCACAACATTTGAGAGAAGTAAGCTTTTTGTGCATATGGAACATTTCTGGGATCTTTTATTTCAGCTCATGAAACATGGGACCAACACATTACATGTGTTTATATTTTTTTTAAGTTTACTATACATACAGTAAATTCATGGGTATATGGAAATGGCATGTCTGAATGGAGGCTTAGGAATGTGCAGGGGAATGTCTGGAAGGAAGGAAGGAAGGAAGGAAGGAAGGAAGGAAGGAAGGAAGGAAGGAAGGAAGGAAGGAAGGAAGGAAGGAAGGAAGGAAGGAAGGAAGGAAGGAAGAAAAAGTTGGTAAGCTAAGCCACTTACATGAATAAAGAGGAAGATATAGGAGGCCTGGAGTAGAGTGGAAAGGACAGGAAGAAAAGGATGATGAAATGACGGTCTGAGAAATCAAGTAGACAGAGAGAGTGATGGAGAAGAAGTGAGAGAGGAGAGAGCGAGTGAAGGATGATGTTAATGGAGAGACAGGCGAAGAAGAAGCAGAGGAGGAGGTGGAGAGATTGAGATGAAGAGCATAGAAGGGCGTAAAGAGTTGGATATTCGTAATCACTCAAAGAAAACGATATAACCATTGCATTTAAAGAGAAGTTGGATACTCTGAATCACTCAAAGAGAACAATATAACCATTGCATTTTTATTGGGGCGTATCAATCCTTATATCACCAAGTCAACAACATAATTTATCCAATTTTTTTTATGAATATAGCTAGTTGTTTACAGTACATATAGATTCATGTAAACTAATGAAAGGGCGGTAAAGGAAGAAAGGAATACATTTTGTTATTCCGGGGCGGGAGTTGTCCGACAGTGCTCTTCTCCAGTGAGTGTGTCGATTGTGTCTGTGTTTTTGTCTGCTGATAATAGCTTTTATTAATCACACATTCAATTATCCAATAAAAGGTCCTGTGTAAGCGTCCCACTGATTAAACTCATCAATCAGCTTTATTAAATTAACGGATTGTAGAGCGGGAGAGAGAGGGGTAGGGGGGAGAGAGAGAGAGAGAGGGGGGAGAAGAGAGCACTTTTTTAATCGCTCTCTCTACTTTTATCTCCCTGCAACAGTTGTCTTTTTCTTCTCAGTGTGGAGAGAAGCTACAGCAGTATGTTGTATATAAGTATATCATTAAAACTGAGTGAAGTGTATAATTAAAAAGAGTGATTAGGAGTGTGTGTGCTATTTACTGGTTTAGAAGGGGTTTAATTAACTCACTGTTTGTGGAGGTTTAAGTTTCGAGAGTGTTGTTGTCCTCATTTTGCTAATATTAGCGTCAGTTGATCGGCTAAGCCAAGCTAACATATTTACACAGCCTATGTTAAGCTATGGAAGCCAAAGTTGAAGCTAATATATTCCGAATAGCTACGCTAAGGTGGTTTAATCACACTGTCTGTGTGATTGATTAGCACCATTTGTACCTGGATGGGCAGGTCGTAAAATAAAATGAAATTAAACTGCTGCGTCGCCACAACCTTATCTCCCTCAGAGGGAGAAAGAGAGAGAAAGAGAAAGAAAGAACCAGAGAGAGAGCGAAACAGAGAGAACAGAGAGAGACTTTCTGACTTTGAACTTCTGTGAATAATTACCTATCATTGATGACTTAACTTTTAATTTGTTTCTCCTTATTTAACTTTAGAAAGTCTCTCTTCTAGTGTTGAGGAGTTCCTATCTATCTGAATTGAGCCTGGTGAACTTTAAAGTCCTTTACTGAGTTGGTTGGCTTTCATTTTGTTTTACTTAGCAAAGCCAAGTCTCAAGTTTCATGTCTTACAGGGTTGTAGGGGAGTTTTCTGACTTTTGAGGGGCCAAGGCCAGAGGTAGAGAAGTAGCCTTCGTTTGGATGAAACTGCCTTCAAGATGTCTAGCTTATAGGAAGCAGTTTATATTGTAGGTGTGCCGGCCCTAATGCAGGTGATACCTCCAACACAGCATAAACAATGTGAGGAGAAACTACAGTCAGTGGCCAGTTCATTAGATACACCACCCCGTTCACGAAAATGGTTTGCTCCTACAGACAGCTAGTCATGTGGCCGTGGCTTGCTATATAAAGCAGGCAGACAGACATCAAGCCATTCAGTTACTGTTCGATTGAACATTAGAATGGACAATCCTGTGGTGAAAACAGCTCGTTGATGAGAGGTCAAAGGAGAATGGCAAGAATCGTGCAAGCTAACAAGCGGGCCACAAACAAACAAAACAATGGCACAGTACAACAGTGGTGTGCAGAACGGCATCTCGGGACGCATCGGTCCTTGTCACGGATGGGCTATTGCAGCAGACGACCACACCAGGTTCCAATCCTATCAGCTATGTCTTCCAGAGTTAGCATGATTCTACTTCAATTCACACTGACCACCTTGGAAAGGAGAGGAGAGGGGGTGAGAGAGATGTTGAGAGGGAAAGTAAAAGGGAGGAGAGGCCAGATTCATGGAGGTCTGGAAATAGCCTTCTCTCCTCTCTGCTGTGTTGTAATGCTATCTTCCCCTCATATCTCCTCATCAGCACAGGGCAGGCGCCGATAAGACTGTCTGCTCTGCTGTTTTGTACACACACACACAGCCAAGGTCACATATCACAGCTACAAGATACACTCCAGGCTTGCAGTGCATTGAAAAATGTCATCCTGGGGGGCTTTTTGTCACTGTAGCACCACTTATTCTGCTCTTAGTTGAAGAATAATGTTTTTCTGAAGAGTCACAACTCTGTCACTAACCAATGTTAGTGCCAAAACCAATACTGTAACTACTGTATCAGAGAGGAGAGAAGTAAAGAGAAGACTGTGTCAACCTCTTTGACTTTCATGCCTCTTGTTTTCCTATATTCTCCTCCTCAGACAGATAGTAATCTCTTATCTCATCCTGGCAACTGAGGAAAGTTCTTTTATTTCCTCTTGAAAGGGGATGCATCAGCTTGTGTTTAATGTTTGTTTTCTACTTTGAGTGTTTTTCCTCAAGGCCCTGTCCGTAAGAAGGCAAGACAAACACATTTTCACGATTTCAGTAATATCAATCAATCATTCAGTAGTTTGTACCTGATTAAGTAGAATCCTGTTAAAACTACCATTTATATTCCTAAAACATAAGTTGAAACTGATACTATTGATGCTTCCTGTTTTTATTTATTTATAGCCAAATGTCAAAACACCGGTTTTAAATGTCAAAATTCATATCAATATGCTGAAATAAATTGTGATATGTTGAAGACCAAGACATAAAAATGATTCCCAACACAAGTGAAACACTTGTGTTCAGATTACTTGTATTAGTACCTTAACTGCTCACGCACCAATATTTACCAAGCGGTCACTCTAGACTGAAATGTATTAGCTTGTTCGACTTTAATCAATAGCGAGCACAAATGTATCACTCACATATACAGCTCTGCAAATTTTTCTTAAATCAGCATCTCCATTCCAGTGTCTGTTGAATTCCAACACAGGCACACCTCATTCTACTGAATTAGGTACTGATTAGGTGATCACCTGAACCAAATCTTATTTAACGAGGAAAAGTATAAAAACCACTGCTGTGGTCATCACTATCCTATTGCAGTAGGACCAGCTGGATGGCAAAAACAGTGCTAATAGTACCTCAAAAGTAATATTAATCAAAAAATAACTATTGACCATGCCAAAAGAGTTTAAAAGGAAAGTTTTGAGAGAGGAAAAGAAGGGTTCAATTCTGGCTTTACTGACAGAGGGATACAGTGAGCGTCAGGTTGCTTCCATCCTTAAAATTTCAAAGACGGCGGTTCATAAGAACAAGGTCAAGCAGCAGAAATTGGTGACAACAAAGCTACAGACCGGCAGAGGGCGAAAACGACACTCTACTGACAGGGATGACCGCCAACTGATTTGAATGTCACTCACCAACCGTAGGATGATATCAAGTGACCTACAAAAAGAATGGCAAACGGCAGCTGGGGTGAAGTGCACGGCGAGGACGGTTCGAAACAGGCTCCTAGGGGCAAGGCTGAAGTCGTGCAAAGCTAGAAAAAAGCCCTTCATCAATGAGAAGCAAAGAAGAGCCAGGCTGAGGTTTGCAAAAGACAATAAGGATTGGACCGTAGAGGACTGGAGTAAGGTCATCTTCTTTGATGAGTCCAATTTTCAGCTTTGCCCAACGCCTGGTCGTCTAATGGTTAGACGGAGACCTGGAGAGGCCTACAAGCCACAGTGTCTCGCACCCACTGAAATTTGGTGGAGGATCGGTGATGATCTGGGGGTGCTTCAGCAAGGCTGGAATCAGGCAGATTTGTCTTTGTGAAGAACGCATGAATCAAGCCACGTACAAGGTTGTCCTGGAAGTAAACTTGCTTCCTTTTGCTCTGACATTTCCAGCAGGAAAATGCACCATGCCACACAGCCAGGTCAATCAAGGTGTGGATGGAGGACCACCAGATCAAGACCCTGTCATGGCCAGCCCAATCTCCAGACCTGAACCCCATTGAAAACTTTTGGAATGTGATCAAGAGGAAGATGGATGGTCACAAGCCATCAAACAAAGATGAGCTGCTTGAATTTTTGCGCCAGGAGTGGTATAAAGTCACCCAACATCAATGTGAAAGACTGGTGGAGAGCATGCCAAGACGCATGAAAGCTGTGATTGAAAATCAGGGTTATTCCACCAAATATTGATTTCTGAACTCTTCCTAAGTTAAAACATTAGTATTGTGTTTTTTAAAAATGAACATGAACTTATTTTCTTTGCATTATTCGAGGTCTGACAACACTGCATCTTTTTTGTTATTTTGAGTTTTCATTTTCTGCAAATAAATGCTCTAAATTACAATATTTTTATTTGGAATTTGGGAGAAATATTGTCAGTAGTTTATAGAATAAAACAAAAATGTTAATTTCACCCAAACACGTACATACAGTGGGGAGAACAAGTATTTGATACACTGCCGATTTTGCAGGTTTTCCTACTTACAAAGCCTGTAGAGGTCTGTAATTTTTATCATAGGTACATTTCAACTGTGAGAGACGGAATCTAAAACTAAAATCCAGAAAATCACATTGTATGATTTTTAAGTAATTAATTTGCATTTTATTGCATGACATAAGTATTTGATCACCTACCAACCAATAAGAATTCCGGCTCTCACAGACCTGTTAGTTTTTCTTTAAGAAGCCCTCCTGTTCTCCACTCATTACCTGTATTAACTGCACCTGTTTGAACTCGTTACCTGTATAAAAGACACCTGTCCACACACTCAATCAAACAGACTCCAACCTCTCCACAATGGCCAAGACCAGAGAGCTGTGTAAGGACATCAGGGATAAAATTGTAGACCTGCACAAGGCTGGGGTGGGCTACAGGACAATAGGCAAGCAGCTTGGTGAGAAGGCTACAACTGTTGGCGCAATTATTAGAAAATGGAAGAAGTTCAAGATGACGGTCAATCACCCTCGGTCTGGGGCTCCATGCAAGATCTCACCTCGTGGGGCATCAATGATCATGAGGAAGTTGAGGGATCAGCCCAGAACTACACGGCAGGACCTGGTCAATGACCTGAAGAGAGCTGGGACCACAGTCTCAAAGAAAACCATTAGTAACACACTACGCCGTCATGGATTAAAATCCTGCAGCGCACGCAAGGTCCCCCTGCTCAAGCCAGCGCATGTCCAGGCCCGTCTGAAGTTTGCCAATGACCATCTGGATGATCCAGAGGAGGAATGGGAGAAGGTCATGTGGTCTGATGAGACAAAAATAGAGCTTTTTGGTCTATTCTCCACTTGCCGTGTTTGGAGGAAGAAGAAGGATGAGTACAACCCCAAGAACACCATCCCAACCGTGAAGCATGGAGGTGGAAACATCATTCTTTGGGGATGCTTTTCTGCAAAGGGGACAGGACGACTGCACCGTATTGAGGGGAGGATGGATGGGGCCATGTATTGCGAGATCTTGGCCAACAACCTCCTTCCCTCAGTAAGAGCATTGAAGATGGGTCGTGGCTCGGTCTTCCAGCATGACAACGACCCGAAACACACAGCCAGGGCAACTAAGGAGTGGCTCCGTAAGAAGCATCTAAAGGTCCTGGAGTGGCCTAGCCAGTCTCCAGACTTGAACCCAATAGAACATCTTTGGAGGGAGCTGAAAGTCCGTATTGCCCAGTGACAGCCCCGAAACCTGAAGGATCTGGAGAAGGTCAGTATGGAGGAGTGGGCCAAAATCCCTGCTGCAGTGTGTGCAAACCTGGTCAAGACCTACAGGAAACGTATGATCTCTGTAATTGCAAACAAAGGTTTCTGTTCCAAATATTACGTTCTGCTTTTCTGATGTATCAAATACTTATGTCATGCAATAAAATGCAAATGAATTACTTAAAAATCATAAAATGTGATTTTCTGGAATTTTGTTTTAGATTCCATCTCTCACAGTTGAAGTGTACCTATGATAAAAAATTACAGACCTCTACATGCTTTGTAAGTAGGAAAACCTGCAAAATCGGCAGTGTATCAAATACTTGTTCTCCCCACTGTATAAATAGTAAAACCAGAGAAACTTATATTTTTGCAGTGGTCTCTTAATTTTTTCCAGAGCTGTATATTGTATTGTAGCAACCTCCCGAGTGGCGCAGTGGTCTAAGGCACTGCATCGCAGTGCTAACTGTGCCACTAGAGATCCTGGTTTGAATCCAGGCTCTGTCGTAGCCGGCCGCGACCGGGAGACCCATGGGGCGGCGCACAATTGGCCCAGCGTCGTCCAGGGTAGGGGAGGGAATGGCCGGCAGGGATGGTGTTTGCAATGCCAGGGTTGTGGGTTCGATTCCCATGGGGGGCCAGTATGAAAAAAATAAAAATAATGTATGCACTCACTAACTGTAAGTCGCTCTGGATAAGAGCGTCTGCTAAATGACAAACATTTTAAAATGTAAATGTATTGAAATCAATGGAACTAGAACAACAACTGTGGCAACATGTACCGTTTGTGCTCTTCTAACAGACAAACCTCAAATAACTTTGGTATACTACCAGTCAATAGATGAGAACCTGTAGTAGCCATTTATCAACTAATATCTCTGTGGGGAGATGTTTACGGTAGATGGCCAGTACGGAAAAAGGAAATGACACTTTTTTGACTGTACAATTTCAACAAATCGAATTCCCACATCGATTTCTAAATAGCAACAAGAGTTGTCTTTCATTTGAGTGACAGTTTGAGCTTCAAATCCGTGTGTGGTATTGAGGCCAGATACATTTGTAGGAGGTGCGCACACATTTTCTTTTGCAACCATGGTCTGGAAAATGACAGCAGCGTTTGAAGTTCTTCCACATACAGGCGCATATGACAAAAACACTGGTACTAAACCAAATATATTGATCTGTTTTAAGCAATTGATTTTGTGTAATCGTGATGACTATAAACCTTTATAGTATCATCACCAATCTGAGGTAAAAAAAAAGTGTGTATTTCCTGTTATTATTGTGTGGTGAAAATGTTACGTCTGTGTAATGTAGTAACATGTTCTGTCCACCATAGGGACATTTGCATAATATAACATAATTCAATATTTCAATTTTTTGGATGATAGTAAATGAAGCACACTCACAGATGTTTACAACAATAATATATATTTCTTACTACTTTAGCCATGGAGAGAGTTAAAAAAATGCTCTTAAACACAATTTAACCGGGCACTCTAGATTAGAGCTTCCATAGAGCCTGTGTAGCATGCTGAATGTTTGACGTCCCTATGAACTAAAGTTACTCCGGAGACGCTATTAGATTGTTGTTCTTTTATGGAGCTGTCTGTCAGAAGTTTCTTGGTTACCTAGGGGAGGGAAGGTGACGACAAAGTGTGACTGACTGACAGGGGTGACGGTCCATGCTATCCAGGATGCTTGGGACATCCCTACCCCATTGATGTTGAAGTTTAAAATGGTTAAGGTTAGGGTTAGGTAAGGGCTATGTTTAAGGCTAGGGGTTAAGATTAGGGTTAGGGTTTAGGGTAGGGACGTCCCAAGGATTCCTGATATCACTAACCCAGGGATGACAGTGGCGTGGATGACACTGAGCATTGCTATGGTGCCGAGTCTCTGCCTTGGCTTGCTCTCCTTTTTTGAGTCGTTTACCGGCAAGGACGAGTTGTCGTGGCGACAGGAAGATGTTCGAAGAAGCGGCTATTTTTATACCCACTGCCAATGCCAATACCCTTTCATTCTCCCTCTTTTATTTTTATCTAAAGGCACATGAATCACCTCTGTCCTCCCTCCTTTTCATTTATTTCCTCAACTCTGCCAAAGTAAAAAATAAAACATTATTATTATGAAGAAAATATATATTTTCAAATCTGATTTATGACATGAAGTATCCTCAAATCTAACTGTTAATGTTTATTTTCTTGCAAGTATTTCCATATGTCTGTTAAGAAATGTATCCTACTACAAAACTCAACCCAGCATGCTGTCATAAACTGTTCAATGGACTTGGGGCGGTGTTGCATGACAAATGGAACCCTCGGAAATCCCACTACCCTGTCTTCCTCATCTTGTCCTGTCTGATAAAACCAAAAGCCTTGATAAAAAAAGCAAGGCTCACAATATAATGTAGTTCCTCTTTATTTCTCACTAACATCGTCCTCTCACAAAGCAATCACACAGCCCGATAGGCATCAGAGGCCCCCTTTGGTCCCGGCTGCTATATCAAAACAAGAATAATTACTCTGGTACATGTAGTCCTGCTTCCCCCTTCTTCCTCTCCTCCCTTGTGTGGATGTTTTGGCAGACATGTTAGTGAGGTCGTTTAGAGAGTGACCGCTAGTCCCCACCGGACTAACCAGTGTGTGTGTGTGTCAAGCGAGGATGTGGGGGAGAAAGAGAGAGAATAGTAAAGTGACTTTGAGTTAGTGAAATAGAACACAGAAAGATAGCGTGTGTGTGTGTGTGTGTGTGTGTGTGTGTGTGTGAGACGTTGATGGTACTGGGAGATGACATCTATGATTCCATTGCAGGCACTTCTACTTCTACTGATGCACTTGGATGTTTCGAGATAGAGACGGTCATTACAGTATCTATCATTTTGATGAAAATTACATTATTATTGCTTGAGTTCACTAATGTGCAGTGGTGTGTATTCATACATGCCAAGGGAAGCCAGGTTTTCGCCAAAAATTGACGAAGAAAGAAAACATACAAATTAATGTATCTTTCAACTCTCTGTTTCATGAATTTCCTTAAATTCGCAATAGGCTGAATGTACACTACATACATAAAAGTATGTGGACACCCCTTCAAATGTGTGGATTTGGCTATTTTAGCCTTACCTGTTGCTAACAGGTGTATAAAATCAAGCACACAGCCATGCAATCTCCATAGACAAACAATGGCAGTAGAATGGCCTTACTGAAGAGCTCAGTGACTGTCAATGTGGCACCGTCATAGGATGGCACCTTTCCAACAAGTCAGTTCGTCAAATTTCTACCCTGCTAGAGCTGCCCCGGTCAACTGTAAGTGCTGCTATTGTGAAGTTGAAACGTCCAGGAGCAACAATGGCTCAGCTGCAAAGTGGTAGGCCACACAAGCTCACAGAACGGGACTGCCGAGTGCTGAAGTGCGTAGCGTGTAAAAATCGTCTCTCCTCGGTTGCAACACTCACTACCGAGTTCCAAACTGCCTCTGGAAGCAACGTCAGCACAAGAACTGTTCATCGGGAGCTTCATGAAATGGGTTTCCATGGACGAGCAGCCACACACAAACCTAAGTTCACCATGCACAATGTCAGGCGTCGGCTGGAGTGGTGTAAAGCTCGCCGCCATTGGACTCTGGATCAGTGGAAACGCGTTCGCTGCAGTGATGAATCACGCTTCACCATCCGGCGGTCCGACGGACGAATCTGGGATGCCAGGAGAACTTTACCTGCCAGAAGCATAGTCCCAGTTGTAAAGTTTGGTGGAGGGTTAATAATGGTCTGGGGCTGTTTTTCATAGTTTGGGCTAGGCCCCTTAGTTCCAGTGAAGGGAAATCTAAACGCTACAGTATACAATTACATTCTAGATGATTATGTGCTTCCAACTTTGTGGCAACAGTTTGGGGAAGGCCCTTTCCTGTTTCAGCATGACAATGCCCCCGTGCACAAAGCGAGGGGCATACAGAAATGGTTTGTCGAGATTGGTGTGGAAGAACTTGACTGGCCTGCACAGAGCCCTGACCTCAAGCCCATCGAACACCTTTGGGATGAATTGGAACGCCGTCTTCGAGCCAGGTCTAATCGCCCAATATCGGTGCCCGACCTCACTAATGCTCTAGTGGCTGAATGGAAGGAAGTCCCCGCAGCAATGTTCCAACATCTAATGGAAAGCCTTCCCAGAAGAGTAGAGGCTGTTATAGCAGCAAAGGGGGGGACCAACTCCATATTAACGCCCCATGATTTTGGAATGAGATGTTCGACGAGCAGGTGTCCACATACTTTTGGTCATGTAGTGTATCTCACCGGCGAAAACATCAGAGTGAACGAAACAGCGCCCCTCTGTCTCAGTATGTGTAGCGTATTTATCTGATGCTGTCTGGTCAAAGAGTATGACATTGTTTCCGCCCGTATCATTGAATCCAAGGGACGCCATCAAGCATTTGGCCTCCCTTGATAAAAAAGTATAGCATAATAGACAATCTGAACTGAGCGAGCTCAGCTGTGAATGGTCCTGGCGCTCGAAAAAAAAGTGTCAAGCCAAACGTCATTGACATAAAAAAAACTTGAATTGTTGCATCTCGTTGTAAGCTAAAATAGTCCCTTTCCTAAATTAGCCATGGATGGAGAAAGGGATTGGACTTGTGGTTTTACTTAATTCTCCGTACTGGCCAATGATTATAATGCCGAATCTGATCCAACCATAAATTCATACATAGTGCCCCTGGCCTGAGAGGATGGAAGTTCAACATTTTAATGCCATTTAGCAGACACTTTTATCCAAAGCAACTTACAGTCATGCGTGCATACATTTTTGTGTATGGGTGGTCCCGGGGATCGAACCCACTACCCTGGTGTTACAAGCGCCGTGCTCTACCAGCTGAGGTACAGAGGACCAACACGTAGCTAGATGTAGTATGCTAATGTTACCTAGCTGGCCTGGCACATCGTTGCCCATGAAAGGAAGTTAGTCTAGCGAACAAACATTTTAACTAGGTAGCCTAGGACAACAAAAACTAAAAGCGTGTACTGTATGACAGAGTCATAGACTATTTAGGCAACATGAAAGAGGAGGATGGCATTGGGGTTTCTCTACAAGTAGGGTGAGTCAACATGTTATTTTTTACTTGTGCACACGCACAAACACAGAAATCAGTACCATGGACAGCCACATCATATTTAGCTGACGTTGATTGGACTAAATCGTTTTTGGTATATTTTAGTTCTCACCATATTAGACTAAGCGTAGGTGATTAGATGATGTTGAAGTTGAAATGGTGCTGAAATAGTGGAGGCAGCTCCTGTTTTCTTTGCGACTTGCCGTAACTCTCTGTGGTTCTAAATCAATAGTTGTTTAGTAGTCCGAAAATGTCGGAAACATTACATTTTACATTTTACATTTTAGTCATTTAGCAGACGCTCTTATCCAGAGCGACTTACAGTTAGTGAGTGCATACATTTTCATACTGGCCCCCCGTGGGAAACGAACCCACAACCCTGGCGTTGCAAGTGCCATGCTCTACCAACTGCTTGACCATGGTGTAGGTCATGTAACTGTTTGTTACATGCAATATGTTTTGTGGACTTTTGTTACATGCAATATGCGTATGAACTAACAGGTTATAGAGCAAACAACGCAATTATCACAACACATACTGTGGGTTGTAATATTTTTGGGGGCTTGGCTTCCCCGGTGATTTTACCCATGCACCGCTACTTCTAATGTGGTCCACAACATTGTTTGATGATATCAGGCAAAATCCAAACTTTTCTAACTGATATGAAAGAGCTCAGTTATGAGTTGTGGATTTCAAGTTAGGAGTAAGACATTTTGAGTAAGACATTCAGGTTAAAAGGATAACATGAATTGACCAGTCCCTGTGTGTGTTTCTCCCCAGGTGTTGCGGTCGGAGCTGAAGGACCGTGAGCATGTTGTGGCCAGTACACTGGACCAGGCACGCATATTCCTGGCTGACCAGCCCATCGAGGGGCCAGGAGAACCACGCAAGAACCTACAGCCCAAAACAGGTGAGTCTCCTGTCACTGCCTAGCCTGAACACACACACGCCAAAGTCCAATGACATCAACCGCCACTTAGTCTTACTTTATAATTTAATTGAACTCCCTTATAAAACCTACTAAAACCTGCTATAATCTATGTAATGATTATTTGTCAGTTTATGTTGACCATTCAGTTCAACCTGCATACACAGTGGCCCTCCAAAACCAGATCTGGGAAACCCTGTATCAGGGTGGGTGTGAATGTCCTTGAAATGCACCTCTGAAGTTCCCCTATCCACTTGAAGTTTATGTGGGGTGTGATATGAGTCTCAGAATACACCCAAACACTAAATACGCACCATAACTCATTAGTAATTCTGTCTCTAAAGGCTGCTGGGCCTAAGAGGATGAAACAGTGAAGTCATCGCTATGTCAGCACATTTCCTCTTTAACAGAGTCGGGCTGTTAAATAATGTAGCAGAATCCCTGAGACAATCTGGGAGGGTGTGACCAGAGCTCCAAGCAGGCAGAGATCTGGCCCTTCTGTGTGATCTTTGATGTAATTATCAAAGGGGCCTCTGGTCGAATCAGTGGTTAAGAACTGATCTAAGGGCTGTGATGGGTAGGATGGTTTTCATAGTGGTGCGTGGTATATCAGAGGGTAAGTCTAATCTGAAACAAACCCTGCAATGACCTTGGATACTTTCGCAAGGGGTGTGTGTGACTCTAGAGGGTATATCTGATCTCCATATGATCTAAAACCTGTGCTCGGTTGCTTTCACAGGAGGGACATGGGGCTTCACAGAGTGAAACTGATCTGAGACCAGTGCCAGCAGGGACACCTCTGTCTCCTCTAGTCTAACTGAACCCAGTGGGGGAGAACACCTTAGTCTTCAGATCCTCTCAGACCCAATCAAACTCTCCCAACTTTCCCTGGCCTTTGTTTGCTTGTCAAACTTCTTATTTTCAAAGCAGACCGCTCACACGCTGGTCCTGTCTGTGGTGTGTGGCATCTATGACTGGCAGACTAACAGACAGAACCCCTGATGCATGCTTCAGTTTAGGGTGTCTAAGATTTAGATCGTCATTGACACACTGATTTAAAGTCTCTCTTCAAGTTGAAATGCTTGCTTTTATTGTACAACCAACTTTCCCCTTTGAGGATGTTAAAGTCTTTGTCCTCGCCCCCTTACTCCCCTACTCTCTCTGTCTCCCTCTTCCCCCCTCTCTCTCTCTCTCCCCACTCTCTCCCCTTCTCCCAGACCTGACTCCAGAGCAGAAGGCGCAGGGTGTGGCCAGGGCCATCAGGAAGCAGACAGCGGAGGTGCAGGAGCGTTGGGAGCGTCTGCAGGGCCACGCGGAGGGATGGCAGAGCCAGTTAGAAAGGGCTTTAGAGAGGCTACAGGAGCTCCAGAGCAACATGGACCAGCTGGACCTGCGGCTAACCAGGGCAGTGGAGACCAAGGCTGGCTGGCAGCCTGTAGGAGACCTGCTCATAGACTCACTGCAGGACCACATAGAGAAGACCACGGTGAGGGGGTCACTGGGGTGTTACTGGTTTAATAAGGGGGAAAGAGAGGGACGTTTTTTTTTTACGTCCACTACAAAACATTTAGGGCCAACAAGTCCTTACTGGTGTTTGTAGGTAGTGATTAACCTGTACATAAATCAGTGTAAAAAATATGAATGACCTAGGTCAACATCTAATCACCATTGGTACAGGTATCACCCCTGCACTATAACAGTATGTTATAGATACATCTGCCTACAGCAAAACACTGACCTGTGTGTGTATGCGTGCATCCTGTGTGTGTTCCAGGCTTTCAAGGAGGAGATGGACCCTCTGAGGCAGGACGTGCATGTGGTGAATGAGCTGTCTGATGAGCTGGCTCCTCTGGATGTCCAGCTGTCCTCCACCTCCTCCAGACAACTGGATGACCTCAACATGCGCTGGAAACTACTACAGGTGGGCTATGGGTGTCACTCCTAAAACCGTCCCCCTTTTACAGGTGGGCAACGGGTCTCATGCCTAAAACCATCCCCCTTTTACAGGTGGGCTATGGGTGTCACTCCTAAAACCGTCCCCCTTTTACAGGTGGGCAACGGGTCTCATGCCTAAAACCATCCCCCTTTTATGTGTCATACTTAAGAAGAGGTGTCACAGCTACAACCCTCCTCCCTTTTAGGAGTTGTCAGACTTGGGTGTACGTGTCATGGGTAAACTGCTAAATTACTCAAATGTAAAATGTAAAACCTTCCTCCATTTACAAGCTGTTATATTCTTGACTTTTCTACCTTCTTCTCTTTTTTTTCTCTCACACCTTATTCTCATCTCTGCCTGTCTGTATGCTCATGTTCATTCTCTCTCAATGTCTCTTGCTGTCTTTGTAATCATGTATTTCTGTCAATCTCTTTCCACCTGTGTGTGTCATTTCGTTATGATGCTTTTTCTCATTATTCCTTGCGTCTCTCTCTCTGTCAGCCTGCCGTACTTTAGCTCAGACACAGAGAGGAGTGGGGTGTCACGGTTTCGGCCGAGGCTGCTCCTCCTCCTTGTTCGGGCAGGCTTCGGCGGTCGTCGTCCCCGGAGTACTAGCTACCACCGTTCGATGTTTCATGTTTGTTTGGTTTTGTCTGTTTGTACACCTGTCCCTTGTTAGTGTTTGATTTGGTTTCCTATTTAGTTATCGTGTGTTGGGTCAGGTGTTATGTGTGATTGGTTATTGTCTAGCTGTTGCTCTCGTATTTACTCTCGTGTTTTGTTGTTTTCGAGAGTCCGCACTGTGTGCGCTATTGTCCTTTTACGCACGTTGTTGTTTGTGCGTAATTGGTATTTTGCCTCCCGGTTGGGTTGGCTGTTCGCCTGTGTGGTGCTGCCTTTATTTTACTAAAGTCTGTTCACGAACGCCCGTGTTTCCTGCGCTTGATTTCCACACCGCATCTACACTCAGCTACTGACATGGGGAGAGGTGGCCCTCCGCTTGTCTTTCTCTACAGGTTACTGAGTTCTATATTGGCACAGTGGACTTCTGTCACTGTAGATAAATAACACTTTTTGTCACAGCGGACCAGTGTCCTGGTCCAGCCTGCTGATGGCTGGGATCAGAGCCTTGCTCTTGCACCCCTCAGGCTCAGTTGTCACTATACTGTTTAGATTAATGTGTGTTTGTACTGTGTGTGTGTGTTTGTGTGTGTTTGTGTGTGTGTGTGTGTGTGTGTGAGACAGAGAGAAAAAAATTGACATCAAGAGAGAGATCTTAGATTACGTCCCTCTCCTTCTCCATGCCCCCCAACCCTGGTATTGCCATGCTGAAGTCAATGATGACCACTGAGATAGGATGCCATGCCACTTTGTCTGATCAAACAGAAGGGCAAACAGCACAGCAGGACTCAGTCACCAGTCACCCCGTAAAGATTCACTGGGGCAGGATGAAAATGTGGAAGCCACATTTTGTGCCTGCCTCCTGGTTCCCTGTGTAGAGACAGCCTTATATCCTCACTGTAGGGAGGATGTCTGAGTCACTGCACACAGTGAGGACACTCAGCAATGCGCATGCACGCACACACGCACTCGGCTGGTCAATATAGTGTTGGCGGGGTGCAGGTGTGTGTTTGTGTGTGTCTAACTCTCTATTCTTTCTGGTGTGCAGGTGGCCATTGAGGAGAGACTGAAGCTCCTTCAGGAAGCCCACAGAGACTTTGGCCCTTCCTCCCAGCACTTCCTATCCAGTGAGTAGCCAAATCAAATCAAATCAAATTGTATTAGTCACATACAAATTTTTTAGCAGATGTTATTGCGGGTGTAGCGAAATACTTGTGTTCCTAGCTCCAACAGTGCAGTAGTATCTAACAATTCACAACAATACACACACATCTAAAAGTAAAAGAATGGAATTAAGAAATATATAAAAATTAGGACGAGCAATGTCGGAGTGGCATTGACTAAAATACAGTAGAATATAATACAGTCTATACATATGTGATGAGTAAAGCAGTATGTAAACATTAATAAAGTGACTAGTGAAACAACACCTCCACTTCGCTGATCCTCAATACTGGGGCCCCACAAGGGTGCATGCTCAGCCCCCTCCCGTACTCCCTGCTCACCCATGACTGCGTGGCCAAGCAAAACTACAACTCAATCATCAAGTTTGCAGATGACACAACAGTAGTAGGCTTGATTACCAACAATGACGAGACAGCCTACAGGGAGGAGGTGAGGGCTCTGGGAGTGTGGTGCCAGGAAAATAAACTCTCACTCAACATCAACAAAACAAAGGAGATGATCGTGGACTTCAGGAAACAGCAGAGGGTGCACTCCCCTATCCATATCGACGGGGCCGCAGTGGAGAAGGTGGAAAGCTTCAAGTTCCTTGGCGTACACATCACTGACAAACTGAAATGGTCCACCAACGCAGACAGTGTGGTGAAGAAGGTAAAACAGAGCCTCTTCAACCACAGGAGGCTGAAGAAATTTGGCTTGGCACCTAAAACCCTCACAAACTTTTACAGATGCACAATTGAGAGCATCCTGTCGGGCTGTATCACCACCTGGTACGGCAACTGTACCGCCCGCAACCGCAGGGCTCTCCAGAGGATGGTGCGGTCTGCCGAACGCATTACACACACACAAACACACACTCAAGCAGGCGGCAAGGTTCTTCACTCTTGAATAATTAAAGGCTTAATTACAACTCTCCTCTGACTTTCTCTCCTTTCAGACCAGTGGTCGTTAATGAAGGAGGGAGATGGGGAGAGAGGGAGGGAGGGAGAGAGAGATCATTAGCGACAGACAAAGCCACACCTCTCCCTACTCATCCCCTCCTTCCATCCCCATTTACTCCAAATTATACACTAGTGTTCTATTTCATTGCTATGCCCTTTTCCTATCTCCATCTCATATCTAACCCTCTCTTATCTACCCCATTTGGCTCTGACATGTCCTCCATGTGATGATAACAGGGTGGTGGGACGGGGAGGAAACTTAGCTGTCGTGTGTCCATAGACCTGAGAGGTGCTGACAGCTGAGTTATTCTACCAGCCAAGATGCCATTCTGGCTCCCCTTTCATCTCTCATAGACATAATCTACCATTCCTTCTCATAGTAACAGGATGGTACCGACGGAGAAGGTAAAAATCGTACAAGTTTCAACCCGACTTGGCTATTTAGCTACTTTTTTAGTGTTTATCAACAACCCAAAAATGGTACTTAAAGTTCATACTATTATCACATATGACCGCCAAGCACTTTTTGACATCAGATCGACAAATACTAACCTAAATGTCGACTTCAAACCCGACTCCGATAGCTGTACCCTTGTTTACATCAGACCTTATTCCTTTTTTTCATGGGCTTTACCAAAACACTGCAGTTGTAGACGTGGCAGATGGGCTGGAGTCCTGTTGAGACAGAGACTAAGAGAAAATTGACTGGCACACCCCTCCGTTTTATTGGCAAATGTCCAGTCGCTCGAGAATAAGATGGATGAGCTTCGTTCCAGAGTCTCCTATCAGAGAGACTTGAAAAGCTGCATTATTATTGCCTGGCTACCCAGACTCCTTGCTCCGGCCAAATGCTACGCCACGCCCACGGACGACAGTTTCTTCTCCGCAATAAGTTTGGATCTGAGTACATCCCTGACCCTTCACTGAATGCGAACACATTCGGGGCTGTCTGATTGGTCCAGAAACCGATGGATTGGGCCAGAGTCAGAACACACGTGGGTAAAGCGGTAGTTCGAACATTAGCCCCCATTGGCTATGATACTCTGATTGGTTAGACGATCGCTGATTACTTTGTTTGGTACAACACCCCTAGTGCCTCTCGTTACCACTAACGACTTCAATGATGACAGAATAATTTAGTGGTTAAGCTAGCAATATTATATGCTTTGCAGAAACTTGTCTGGCTGAATCTATGAATATAGAACTAAATGATTTCTCCATGCAGCGACACAAGGGGAAGGGGGATGGGTCTGCCTCTTCATAAACAACAACTGGTGCACCGCTTCCAGTGTGAAGGAAACTCAAGCTTTTGCTAACCTGACATAGAATGCCTCATGGCAAGCTGTAGACCTTTTTATCTACCAATAGAGTTCTCATCCAAATTATCAAGGCTATCTACATCCCACCACAAGCCAACAACACTTTGGCACTGAACGAACTGTATGGGGCCATAAACAAACAAGAAACCGCACACCCAGAGACATCTTTTGGGAGGAAACTTTAATGCAGGGAGACTTAAAAACGTCTCCTATGCCATAAGGGGCGCCAAAACGCTAGACCACTATTATTCTACCAAAAAAAATGTATACAAGGCCCTCCCTTGCCCTCCCTTTGGCAAATCTGACCACGGCTCTATCCTGCTGCTTCCCGTTTACAAACAAAAGCTCAAACAGGAAGTACCAGTGACGTGCTCAATACAGAAGTGATCTGATGAAGCAGACGTGAGGCTACAAGACCGTTTTGCTAGTACAGACTGCGATATGTTCCATGATTCATCCGATAGCATTGAGGCTCTGCTGTAGCCGGCCGCAACCGGGAGACCAATGGGGCGGCGCACAATTGGCCCAGCGTCGTCCAGGGTAGGGGAGGGAATGGCCGGCAGGGAGGTAGCTCAGTTGGTAGAGCATGGCGTTTGCAACGCCAGGGTTGTGGGTTCGATTCCCATGGGGTATGAAAATAAAAAAGAATAACGTATGCACTAACTGTAAGTCGCTCTGGATAAGAGCGTCTGCTAAATGACGTAAATGTAATGTAAATGTAGGAGTTTACCATATCAGTCACAGGCTTCATCAATAAGTGCATAGATGACCATTCAAACTTATCCAAACCAACAACCATGGATTATAGGCAGTATCCGCGCTGGGCTAAAGGCTAGAGCTACCGCTTACAAAGAACGGGACATGGATGCATACAAGAAAGCCCACTACGACCTCCGACGAGACATCAAACATGAAAAAGGACAATGTAGGAGGAAGGTGGAATCCTATTACACCGACTCCGATGCTCGTCGGATGTGGCAGGGCTTGCAGTCTATAACAGACTACAAAGGGAAACCCAGCCGTGAGATGCCCAGTGACGCAGAACTCCCAAATGAGCTAAATGCCATTTATGCTCGCTTTGAGGAAAACAACAGTCTTGCATGAAAGCCCCTGTTGTTCCAGATGACTGTGTGATCTCGCTCTCTGTGGCCGATGTAAGTAAAACTTTTAAACAGGTTAACACCCGCAAGGTCGCTGGGCCAGATGGAATACCAGGGCGCGTTCTCAGAGCATGTGCAGACCAGCTGGCAAGTGTCTTCACGGACATTTTCAATCTTTCCTTGTCCCAGTCTGTAATGCCAACATGTTTCAAGCTGACCACCATTGTCCCTGTTCCCAATAACTCAAAGGTAATCTGCCTAAATGGCTATATTCCCCTTACACTGACATCTGTATTTATAAAGTGCTTTGAAAGGCTGGTCATTACATGCATCAACGCCATCATCCCAGACACCCTGGACCTACTCCAATTTGCATACCGCCCCAACAGATCCACAGATGGCGCAATCTCAATTGCAGTTCACACTGCTCTCTCCCACCTGGACAAGAGGGGAAATAACTATGAGAATTATGTTCACAGACTACAGCTAGGTGTTCCACACCATAATCCCCTCCAAGCTCATCACCAAGCTCGGGACCCTTGGACTGAACACCTCCCTCTGCAACTGGATCCTGGACTTCCTGATGTGTTGGCCCCAGGTGGTGAGGGTAGGCAACAACACCTCCGCCACGCTGACCCTCAACACGGTTGCCCCTCAGGGGTGCGTGCTTAGTCCCCTCCTGCACTCCTGTTGACCCACGACTGCGTGGCCATGCACGACTCCAACACCATCAACAAGTGGTGGTAGGCCTGATCACCGACGACGATGAGACAGTCTACTGGGAGGAGATCAGAGACTTGACAGTGTGATGCCAGGACAACAGCTTTGACAACGTCAGTAAGACCATGGAGCTTATTGTGCATGGGTCCTCGGATCCTCAAAAAGTTATACAGCTGCACCATTAAGAGCGTCTTGACTGGCTGCATCACCGCTTGGTATGGCAAATGCACCGCTCTCGACCGCAAAGCGCTACAGAGGGTGGTGCTGAAAGCCCAGTGAATCACTGGGGCTGAGCTCCCTGCCATCCAGGACCTCTATATCAGAGGAAGGTCCAAAAAATTGCCAAAGTCTTCAGCCATAGACATACTGTTCACTCTACTACCGTCCAGCAAGCATTACAAGAGCATCGGCTTTCAGACCCACAGGCTCCGAGACAGCTTCTATCCGGAAGCCATAAGACTGCTAAATAACCATAAGTTAACCATAGTTAATAAAATGGTTACCCAGACTATCTGCATTGACCCTATCTTGCACTGACTATGCACACTCAGAAGACTATATATACACAATATATACACTCACTGACACTCTCGCACAAACCAACACATACATACACACATACTTTCACAAGCATCATATGCTGCTGCTACTCTGTTCTTTATTTGACTCTTATTATAATCTATCCTGATTAGTGTTGGTATACTGACATTTCTGTACTTCGATACTAGAATGTGAAAAAGGGTTCGGTGCTAGATTTTGTTTTACTTTTGGTACTTCTGTCAAATGTGTCTCACGAATCAGGTCTGTCTATCAGCGCAGCCGATGTCCCCCTTATAACGCGAGTGCACCATGCCTGCTCCACTTAGCTTGCACTTGGAGTCTGGGTTGCATCATGTTAGCTCTGTCAAGCTGCACAGAAATTAACACACTTTAATAATGTGACACGCCATGTACAAATGTTGAAACTGTTCATTACTGTTCTAAAAGTAAAATCCATACAGGCTAGAACACGTTCAAATGCAAGACGATACCGGTAGCTTCCAGCTTTGTTGGCTAACTTTCCTTGCTAGCTTACAGCTGAAGGCAGCTAACAACAATTCACTACCCTAGTACTTTGCTTGTGGTAATATTCAAACCATAATGCAAGATATGCTGATTTCAAAGCTGATTGCCACCCAAACTTTATTCCTTAACTTAATCTGTCTCTCTCTTACGTCTCTCCCAAAGATGTATCTATTGCCTCAGCGAACTGACTGTGTGAAAATAGGGCCCCAACCATAGGCTCCGAAGGGCCGCCCCCCTCTTGCCACGTGAATGACGTCATTACTGGTTAAAGAGCAGTACGATAAAATAAGTCCCAAATGGAAGGGAAACAGATTGTTTGTCATCTGTAGCCCCATGAAATCAGGAAAAACAAGCTCAAAACTCAATGCATGCACACTCCTATTGAATATGCATTCACCTGTATTGTGAATAGCCCTAGGCTACATCTTTATTCAACCAGTTTATCAATAGAGATTTACCATCCAAATAAATGATTACCATTATGTTGTTGTGTAGTTAGATTGGTCAAAACGAAGTCAAATTGATTGTATGATTGTATAATTGATTCATTAATGCATACATGGCTCTCTCTGAAAAATATTATCAAAGGATGCCCAACGATTGAATGCCGTTCTGTGACTTTGGCTAATATACCTTCTTGTTTTGCCCTGGTATCGTTTTGGTATAGAGTGTTGTGATGGTATTGAGTATCGAGATACCAAACCTGGTATCGGTATAGTCCTGATGCCTAATTACTTTACCCTCCCTTTATGTACATACGTGTATCTACCTCAAGTACCTCGTACCCCTGCAGTGATATAGAACTGGTACTCCCTGTATATAGCTTAATTCTTGTGTATTTTATTCCTCTTGTGTTACTATTTGTATTTTTCCTATTTTTAACTCTGCATCGTTGGGAAGGGCTTGTAAGCAAGCATTTCATGGTACAAGTCTACACCCGTTGTATTCGGCGCATGTGACTATTGTTATTATAAATGTTTTTGTATTTTAAGAACTTGGTTTCATCTAAGGGTTCAACAAACTGTCTGCCTGTCCGTCCATCCATCCATCCAGCCGTCTGTCTGTTTATTTCAAAAAATATAGAGAGTATCTATCCTCCATCTATCCCTCCATTCATCCACCGTTTCGATCTAGCTAATAAGCAGGGAGTGTGTGTAGGGTAGGCGTATACAGGGTAGGGAAAGGCATCCATCAACAACTTCTGAGTGCCTCTCTGTGAATGGCTTACGACAGCTCGTAAAGTCTTGTGTCATCACATTTGGCAGCTTTTATTTGATGTCCTGTCAGTCTATTGGTTGTGTTTGGGCTTTGAAGTTCAGCTAACTCATCCGCTTTCCTTCTCTCCGTTTGTTCTGCCCTTTTATCTGTGTAGTCTAACAATAACGTGCTGTTAGAATACATTAACCGGTTCTTTAGACGACGCAGCACCTTTTCACAGATACGGCCGTCTTACCTCGCTCTCACTGTCCAAGAGTTATACCCATTACTTTTTCAATTTCATGCATAGTGGGAATCGTATTTGTACAACAATTCCATTTGTATTATGGAACTATTAGTGGATATTTGCAGAAGCGTACGACTTGAGAGACTAAAAGGATGACTGTGCTGCAAATAACACTTTTTTATATTTATATGGTTTATTTTCCTTCTTCTTTTTCTCAACAGCCTCTGTGCAGCTCCCGTGGCAGAGGGCAGTCTCTCAGAATAAGGTTCCATACTACATAAAGTGAGTAACACTTACTGAAAACATGCTGCTTATGCCTGCTATAAGAATCACTTTCTTTATACTTATTGTATGGTAACTACATGTGTAACAATGTTTGAAAGAGGAGTGTGTGTGTGTGTTTATGCATACATGCATACATGCAGGCGGTTCATTTGACTTGTGAGTGCGTGATTCTATTAATACTCTAAAGTTTCCTTAAAGATCGAATCTGCATTTGGGGAAACGGTGCCACTGTTCACCCCAGCACCTTTGTTATTGGTTTTGTTTTGTTGATAAAAGCGAGGAGAAACGGAGGAGAGGAGCGTCCGCTGAAAAAAAAGTGCTAGTTGTTTGCAGTAACTTCTTTGTTGTTGTAGTATCCCAAATGGACGTTGCAGTTTCACCAATTAAGTATTCAGCTTTAAGGGTTGGTTTAATTTCTTGAATATTTCCACAAGCATAAAATTGAATTTGAAGTGATTTGAAGTGCAATGTCAACTGTTGCTCATTAATTTTGTCGGGTCTTTTCGATTTGCATAATACCTCTGATAATGACAAAGTATCCATGGACCCTTTTACAGTCGGTCTATAGCAGCGGTATTACAGCTTAAGATAGGTGTCACATTGCCCATTGTAATACATTCACAGTCAAGCTAAGCAGCAGACAGTTGGTCCATTAAAAAAGCAGAGGGGGGTTGTGCTGATAGCTACTCAGGATGGCTTTCAGACCGTCTCAATGCACCTTGGACACATGCAGAGAGAAAGAGACAGAGACAGGTGGACAGAGAAAGACAGGTGGATAGAGATATGGTGGCAACTGAGAGAGAAATATACTGAGAGAGAAGGATATCAAATCAAATCAAATTTTATTTGCCACATGCGCCGAATACAACAGGTGAAATGCTTACTTACAAGCCCTTAACCAACAATGCAAAGTAAAACAAATTTAAAAAATGTTAAGCAAAAAAAATAAAAGCAAATAACTAAAGAGTAGGGAGGCTGTTTACAGGGGGGTACTGGTGCAGAGTCAATGTGTGGGGACACCGGCTAGTCGAGGTAATTGAGGTAATATGTACATGTGGGTAGAGTTAAAGTGACTATGCATAAATAATAAACAGAGTAGCAGCAGAGTAAAAAAGTGGGACGGGGTGGGGGTGGGGGGGCAGTGCAAATTGTCCGGGTAGCCATGATTAGCTGTTCAGGAGTCTTATGGCTTGGGGGTAGAAGCTGTTGAGAAGCCTTTTGGACCTAGACTTGGCGCTCCGGTACCGCTTGCCGTGCGGTAGCAGAGAGAACAGTCTATGACTAGGGTGGCTGGAGTCTTTGACAATTTTGAGGGCCTGGTATAGAGGTCTGGTATAGAGGTCCTGGATGGCAGGAAGCTTGGCCCCAGTGATGTACTGGGCCGTACGCACTACCCTCTGTAGTGCCTTGCGGTCGGAGGCCGAGCAGTTGCAATACCAGGCGGTGATGCAACCAGTCAGGATGCTCTCGATGGTGCAGCTGTATAACTTTTTGAGGATCTGAGGACCCATGCCAAATCTTTTCAGTCTCCTGAGGGGGAATAGGCTATGAGTAGAAAGAGAAAAATAGTGATTAATAGGAAAGGACAGTCAGAGAGAGATGGGGTGAGGATGAAGGAGGGAGAGGGGGTGATAAGGAGGTAGAGGTACAGAAACAGGTTGTGAGAGAGATACTGAGTGAGAGAGGGAGACATCCCTGTGAACACCTGCAATTTGTTTAGCCCTGGAGCTTTGCACTGGAAAGCATCAGAGATGAAAGCAGCAAGAGGCTTGGAAGAGAGGAGAGGACAGGCTTAGAACTCTGCAATCAACAACAGCTTCCTGTGATCACAGGTGTTGGCCCTCCTTGAGCGGCCGACCACTGAACCCTGGGTCCCCCTTCACACACACACACACACACACTTACACACACACACACACACACGCACACACACACACACTTTCCTGCTACTCACCGCCAAATGTACCATTCTTGACTCTGTATTACGTAGCACAACAACTTGACCACAGGTTTAGCTGAGCCCCACTCACATTCATCCTGAGTGACCCTATAAGAAGGGGAGAAAGGACGAGAAATCAGCCTATTGAAAGCCTCCCTCAAATTCCAAACACTGTGAGGTTTTCATCTCATTCAAAAGAATGCCACCGCCGGGAGCTACAACACTGAGCTACTGCCACTGCTGTGGTCTGTGATTAAACATCTCTCAAATGTCTTTGACTGCCCTCCCTGACCCCTCTGAGTGAATTCAAAACTCTACCACAGCCTTCACAGGGCTAATCGTAGGTCACTTACAGTGCAGTGACATTACCGTGACTCCAACATCAGGCTTTGACACATTAATTTGGCTCTGGCCTCCCACCTCTCTCTCTCTCATCCCACTTCTCGTCGGCCCGATTGCACAAAGGCCACTGATTAAACCATGCCTTACACCCGCCCCTCCCCTCCCCAGGAGAAGCGACACACTGGCAAATCAAACGGTTACACACGGACACCTCGCCACCCGCCACTCTGCCATCCTAGTTGACCCCCAGCTGACCTCTGGCTCAGACGTCCAGAACGCTGTCAGGGTATAATTTTGGACTGCCACTCTCTTCTGCCAACATAAGAGCTAGCTTGAGCTTCACATTACACTCTGCGTGACATGTGTGGTATGGGTTTGTGTGTGCTCACGCCTCTGTGTGAGCGCCCATCAGGATGTCTTCGTTGGGTTTGCGTCCGCAGTGACTCATCAAATTACTTTAATTAAGTTGCGACAATTCAAAGGGTTGAAACATTTTTTAAATGCAAAGGAGAAGAGGAGAGAAAAAATTATAAAATGTTGAGGGGAGGAGGAGTAGAGGAAAAATGTATTTGGAATATGTCAATTGGAGAATGCAGGCACTTATCACTTCTGGTTGGAGATAAGTCTACCACAAGGACAGTCACAGAAGAGGCAGGAAAAGTCTCCCTGAGTCGCAGATATTTCCCTAATTCTATTTCCCGAATATTTTTAAATGTTTAGTAATCTACTGCTCATGATTATTCATGAACGTGTCCTGGGTGACCGAGACAATGTCCTCCTCACACCGTGACTGACGTCTATGACTCTGTGACTCTGTCTTTGGGAGTTGATGGAGCATCACTACACTGCGCAGAGCTCAGTGTTTCCCCTAGCTTTACATAAACTGAGGCTTACCGCCTACACTTTTGGTTCCAATTAATTTTAAATGAAAATGTTTGGGTTGACTAACCTGGATGTTTGCTTTTGTGCATTAACCCAATATACAGTATATCTACATTGCATCCAATTATATACAGTGAGGTCCAAAAGTATTTGGACAGTGACAAATGTTTTGTTCTTTTGGCTCTGTACTATGAAGTTAAAGTGACTGTCAGCTTTAATTTGTCAGATATACATCCATATTCAGTGAATTGTTGAGAATTTACAGTACTTTTTGTACACAGTCCCCCCCTTTTAGGGAACCAAATGTATTTGGACAAATTCACCTATACTGTAAAACTTCAATTAAAAGCAGTCTTTCAAATAGCTGCTTGTCCCTTTTTAATAGCCGGGCAACGGCACACATTTGAGCAAATACATGGCTGTTTCAAATAAACTCTGGGTCTAAATTAATTGTTTACGAGGTTACCATGAATTACCATGAATTGCTTACAAGGTTTAATGTTTGATATGTTACATTAAATAATTCTGTAATGACTTGGAAAAAATGATGGCATCCATTTTTATCGCCAGTAAAAAACTGCTAGCCAGATGATAACACATTAGTGCAGGAAATGAAGAAATTGATTAAAATGCTGGAAGTGAATGCTGCAATTAAACAATTAACTATGCAAATGTGCAAAAGCTGTGTGCATATATAACATATTGTGATTTATTTCCCATCAGTACAAAACATTGTTTAGATGCTTTTCAGACTTTCAGACAACGATGCTGTTTAGACGCGTTTGTTGCATCATATATTCTGTTGCTACTGTTCCAATCAGATATTTGCAATGGTACGCTGCAGGGACCACTCAACAATGATCACAAATATGTGATCATACGCGTCAAAGGGTTAAGTATTTGGTCCCATATTCCTAGCAATGGCTAGGACTGTGACTCTACAAACTTGTTAGATGCATTTGCAGTTTGTTTTAGTTGTGTTTCAGATTATTTTGTGGCCAATAGAAATGAATGGTAAATCATTTGTGTCATTTTGGAGTCACTTTTATTGTAAATAAGAATATAATATGTTTCTGAACACTTCTACATTATTGTGGATGCTACCATGATTACTGATAATCCTGAATGAATTGTGAATAATTAATCAGAAAGTTACAGAGGCACAAAGATCATAGCCCCAAGACATGCTAACCTCTCATCATTACCAATAACAGGGGAGGTCAGCATTTTAGGGGGGTGTGGGGGGGATGATATTTATGAATTCTTTATCTTCTCTCTAGTCTGTGATGTGGATGAAGTAGCCAAGCCAAACAGGAAATGCCAGGGGAAGTAGTCATTTTGCAGATGATTCTAAACACTGTGATTATGCACCCTGTATCCGAGGCAACCTGGAGCCAGGGAGAAGCAGTGTAGCAGACTCAACTCTGTCATTCCATTCACACTACTCTGCTACTACTTTACACACTCTTGTAAACAGCACTTTCCTGTAGCTTATTGATTACATAAAATGTAGAGTTTCCTAGGTTTTAGGCAGTATTCCATCCCAGGGGCCCGTTTTAATGACGTTCACTCAGAGATGTCATTTAAGGATGTTTTCTGGGAAATGTTAAGTGCTGCTCTCTATATCACTCACTCACTCTTTCCCTGCTGATGAATAGTAGTATTTATTAGGATCCCCAATTAACTGCTGCTCCTGGGGTCCAAACAGGATTCAAAACACAACAAATAAAATACACAATGTACATAACACTACAATTACATTACAATTTAGCAGACGCTCCCATCCAGAGCGACCCACAGCCAGTGCATTCATCTCAAGATAGCCAAGTGAGACAACCATATATCGCAGTCGTAACTCAACCACGTAACACATATCACTACATAATACAATGCAAAAATGAAATACAAAATACATAAAAATGTCTGTCTCTCTTCACAGTCCCCGTCGTGCCGTAAGGTGTTATTTTATCTGTTGCTTGAATCTGGTTGTATTTCTAGCTTGAGTTACCTAGGGTGGCAGAGAGTTCCATGTAGTCATGGCTCTATTTAATACTGTGCGTATCCCAGCCTCTGTTCTGGACCTGGGTATTATGAAGAGACCTCTGGTTGCAGGTCTAGTGTGGCACCGATGAGTGTCCGAACTGTGTGCCAACTGCTTGAACAGACAGTTCGGTACCTTCAACAAATCAATACCAGTGGTGCTGATCTCTGAGTTCCTGTCTGAGCTCATTACCCAAAGCTGTTATATCCTCCATGTTGGCACCAGATATTCCACAACAATTACATTCCAATAGGCATTACAAGTAGAATATAATATAAAGGAACCATTGATGCACACATGGAAAACACTAACTCTCAAACCGGGTTTGATAATGAATGCCGAATTCTATATGGCACTACCAAGCCCCTTCGGTCCTTTCAGGAAGTAGCGTCAAAACAGCTAACCTTAACTGCTTGTTTAGGAAGATGAATCTCTGCGTGGTTCTTCAAATCAGAGAGATTCTAGGGTTGTCACTAGTTACCACAAAGTCAAAATTGGCTATATCATAAAAATTCAGAAACAAAAATGTGCTTTTTAATCTTAATTTAAGGTTATGCATAAGGTTAGCAGTGTGGTTAAGGTTAGGGTTAAGTTTAAAATCAGATTTTAAGAAGATACATCTTAGAAATAGGTGGTGTTTGGCCATAATTTTGACTTTGTGGCTGTGGTAACTAGTGAAGACCGATTCTAAAACTCCTTGGTGCCAAACTATCTCTTTCACATTCCGGGACCTGAATGTCTGTGTGATCCTTGTATTCTTCAAGCCTTAGCATGTGTACATGCATCACAGCTTTGTCCTTGTTAAGGTTACTGCAGGTTATCTTAAACTTGGGAGTTTCTGAGGATAAATGAGGACCGATGGCAGAGGGAGAGGGTAGGGATGATTGAGGAAAGTTAGAACCTGACAACTCTGTCGGTTGTCTTCATGATGACAGTCCTAATTTGCCGATCCAGATCCAGCAGAGGTAGTAGGCAGCTAGTGTAGTCCATTTGTTGACATAGGTGGGCTTCCAAGACACAGATGGGTTTTCAGATCAGTCAACGCTTATCAATGTTGCCTTCTGGAGTACTAAACTCAACACGACTCTCTCTCCTTGATCAGATCCGTTTTTTTGTTGTTGTTTCTTTGCGTTTTTAGTTCAAATGATGTTTATTTTTGTTGATTTGGGATTTGTGGCAGCTAGTGTAGTCCATTTGTTGATTGAGCCAGTGTCCTTTGTGCTGTGTTTTTCATTCTGCTGCTTTGGTCTGAATACATTGTGGCAAGACACAGGTGGGTTTCCAGATCAGTCAACTCTGTGTGTTTCATCTTTGGGTCTAAGGCTGGCTTCTCTTTGATGTGCCTCCTACACACTTAGCGAAATTGCAACATTTATTGTAATTTCTCAGACTGCTGTTGACAGGAGTTTTGTGCACGCTTGCATAGCCTAGGCGTGTTTGTGTGCGTGTATGTGCGCGTGTGCATGCATGTGTGTATACACGCTTATGCCACAACCGCGGCTAAATCTTCAAGCTGTTCGAACAAGAGGAGATGTGAATCCATTTCTGATGGCTTGGTGTCCAAATCCTCACTGGGACACAATAATACCAGCTCAACCATGATTGAATCAGGCCCTGTCTAGTGTAGGACAGCTAAAAAAGACACTCTGAGCTGTGCTCCAGTGATATTTGCAGTGCAAGACGTGCGTGTTTGTGGAGGAAGGTGTGAAAGTGTCAGCCATTTCAGAGCATGATGAATAGGGATGAACACCTGCTGATGGCTTCTGTAGTCAGTCTCCCCTGTGTTCTACTGTCAGCACTTCACTACCCACCCTGTCTTTTCTCTCTCTCTCTTTATGTCTCTCTCTTTCTCTCACTCTCTTCCCAACTCTCTCTCTCTCTGTCTCTCTCTCTGTGGAGCCAGTCTCCTCTACGACAACCTAATCACAGAGACACTGGCGTTCACAACAGAACATACGTCTAATTTTGAACCCACACCTCCTTTTACAGCGTTAAAACATTACAGTCCCTTGATACCAGTGTGGGTATAGGCAGGTATATTTCTCTGAAGCGGAGAATCACTCCAATATAAATCAGCTCCCTGATCAAATGAAGCAGTGCAGCAGACAGACTGACACAAACCCCACTCCTGCTTATCAATGTTGCCTTCTGGAGTACTAAACTAAACACGACTCTCTCTCCTTGATCAGATCCGTTTTTTTTGTTGTTTCTTTGCGTTTTTATTTCAATTTATGTTTATTTTTGTTCATTTGGGTTATTTTGTCTGTGCAGTCTGCGCCGGAAGGCGTTTCTCAGAAGCTGAAATGTAAACAGAACGGGGGCGAGATGTCAACACGTTCCCCTTGTAGCCCAGGGGACCTGGCTGTGTGTTTTATTTAAATATTTTTGTATTTAACCTTTATTTGCTAGGTACCATATTGAGTGGGGGCATGTGGAGATGAGAGGGGTGTGTGTGAGAGGGGTGTGTGTGTTCTCCTTGTGCGTCACTCTGAAGGCTTCCTGGATGATTTGTATGCTTTGGTAATCACAATCAAATCCGCGTTTCGGATTTGTATACATGAGCCTCTATCTTTGAGCCGATAAGAAAACAGGTAGGCTGTCTAGACTGTGATTGCACAGAGCAATTGATGTGTGCGTGTGCGTGTGTGTGTGACAAAATCCTTATCGTTATCCCCTGTTGTTTTCCAGCCACCAGACTCAGACTACCTGCTGGGACCATCCAAAGATGACAGAGCTTTACCAATCGCTTGGTATGGAACACATGGACAACCAGACATGCATGCACACACACAGACTCCACTCCACTCATGTAATCACAAAAAAATCACATTCACTCCACACACATTTTACACCACACAGTAGCTGCAAAGTTCTCTCTCTCTTGCGTTTTCTTTCTCCCTCTCTCTCTCGCTCTCTCTCTCACACACACACATACACACACACACACACACACACACACACACACACACACACACACACACATGCACACACTTTCACAACCCACTCACACTGACTGTAAACATCCATATTTATGTAGTCATCCTATTGCGGTGGTGAGTGTTACTGTTCTTTAATGAGCAGATGGATCAGTAATTTTTTACATTTACATTTTAGTCATTTAGCAGACTCTCTTATCCAGAGTTGTCAAGGTTGCTATGGTAGGTGTGGTGTGGAATCAGGCGCAGGAGGCAGAAGTAAAGTCCAACAAAAATACTTTAGTAGAATTCACAATGAATATCCACAACCAGCCCGGAGGCGAGAAAAGCGCGCACAGGCGTATACAAACGGGCGCAGTAAACAAGTGCGTAATCTACTCCTAAACACCAAACAAGGAGGAAAGCACAAAATAGCGCACCAAAATACATGTAGCGCAGCAACACGACATGGAACAATTACACACAACACCTAACTAACAACAAGGAAACTAAATAAGGTGCTAATTAAGACATAACACAAAACAGGTGTGACAAACAGACAAAACCAATCAAACAAGAAACATAGAGCGGTGGCAGCTAGTACTCCGGAGACGACGACCGCCGAAACCTGCCCGAACAAGGAGGAGGGGCCGCCTCGGCCGAAACCGTGACAAGAGTGACTTACAGTTAGTGAGTGCATACATTTTCATACAGTAATAAGCTGTGAAACTATGGGACCATTTCCTGAAGGTCAACACTAAACAAATAGGACTCCTCCGAGAGAGGACTCATTAACCCAATTACCAGTCATTTCCAGCCATCCCTGTGTGACCATATATAAATTACACTACAGCACATCTTTTCAATAGGTTTCCAGTTTGACATTATTATTTCATGTCTCCCCACCTTTCCAGTTATTTTATGCCCGTGTGTCAGACTGCTATTATACATTCTGTATGATAAATTTCCTCCCTCTGTTTTCTCTCTTTCTCTCTTTCTTTCGCTCTCTTTTAGCCGACCTGAACAACGTGAGATTTTCCGCTTACAGAACAGCCATGAAGATCCGCAGGCTACAGAAAGCACTATGCTGTAAGTTTCCTTTTCTCTACACCCACACACACACCTCACCTAAATGTCCTCAGGCTGCAGAGATTCCTGTGCCATCAGTATCTTCTCCCTCCTCACCTATTCACAACATAGTCCAGGTGCAAGACATCAGATGCCTTAATGACCTGATCTACTGCCAAACATTTTGGCTCTAGTCTGACATGGAGGGGCTTATTTAGAAATATGTCCATCCCACTTTGCAGGTGTGTGCGTGTGTGTGCAGGTATGTGATTGAGTTTGTGTGTACCTGTATGTGTGAACATCATTTTGTTTAGCTGAGAATCCACCTGTGCCGCTGTCTGTTTCATTCCGAAAGGGAACAAATTGTCTTCTACAATAACCAGCTGGCTATAGCTATCATTGTGTTAGTTATTCCCTGTTGGCTTCTGACAGTGTGTGGAGAAATATGATCACCTGATCCTCTGGGTACTGTCTGTACCTTGCTGCTGGGACTGGACCAGGCTCTCTACCATAATTACCGAGGTGTTTTATTTATTATTAGTTATTACTCTGGCTTAATGTGTGCTCTGAAACAAAGAGTGAGTGAGTGAGGGAGGAAGGGAGGGGAAGGAGGGCGAGAGAGGGAGGAGAGAGAGAGGGAATGAGTCAGTATATTTTCCTCAAACCCCTTCCCGTTAGCAGGTGTTTTGTTTTCCCTCCATGGACCCCAACTGTGAGACGTGTGTGTTTGTGTGTGTGTGTCTCGTACACACTCACACAGCAAGATTCCCCTTAAACAGCTAATTAGGTTAACTCTGAGCCGTGGGCTGCAGTAGCTGTAACATAAATTTGTTGGCCTGCCACCCTGGTGTCACACCAATGTCTACAGCCACCTCATATCCTGTCTATGGCCCATGTTGTGACATTCCAGCCATCTGTAATTTTCTGTGGCAGTTTCCAGTGTTCTTCACCATTTTATAATGGCGTTTGTTGTAATTGAGTGGTCTTAGTAAACAACTTTGGGAAATTCATCTCCCTCCCTCCCTCCCTCCCTCCCTCCCTCCAGTGGACCTGTTGGACCTGAACGTGGCCCAGAGCACCTTCGAACAGCACAAGCTTACCCAGAATGCCCAGCTGCTGACGGTGCCTGACGTGATCAACTGTCTGACGTCCATCTATGACGGGCTGGAGCAGCAGCACAAGGACCTGGTCAACGTTCCGCTGTGTGTCGACACGTGTCTCAACTGGCTGCTCAATGTCTACGACACGTACGGCGACACACGCATTATACCCATGTATTAAAAACACGCACAGCTTGTAGAATTTGTATTTCTTTTATTTTCTCTTCCTGTGTATGTGTGTTCCCTCCCTCTGTAGCGGACGCAGTGGGAAGATTTGTGTCCTGTCCATGAAGATAGGATTGCTCTCGCTCTCCAAGGGCCATCTGGAGGAGAAATACAAGTGTAAGTACCACCCCATCGCACAAAACCCCTTTCACACACATAACACACACAGAAACACTCAAACACACACGCACACACACACACACACAAAGTGAAGTCATACAACTTTATCACACACTTTGACACACACACACGCTGATGTGAATTGAGAGCAGCCCCGTGGTGAGCGTTGTAGTGTTCTCCGTGCCATCGTATCCCATAATGCCCTCTGCCAGGCTGTAATCCCAGCTCAGTTACCCAGGGTGATGAACGGCTGGACCCGTGGCAGAGGACGCCAGTGAATGGCCCGTCTAGATTAGATGAGAGACCTCCCACTAGTTTTGTATTTTTGTATATTTTTTTTTGCAGGGGGATTGTGGCTGGTGCACTGGGGGAGTGTGCTCTGTCGTTTCTGAAAACATTCAGTCCATCCTCACTTTGCTCTCGCTTTTGTGTCCTCTTGTTTTCTCCTTCAGAGTAGAAATATTAAGTAAGCCTGGGGCTCATGTGATTTTGAGGTCGTTGACAATGTCCAACGTAGTGACTATGAAGGCTTATGAAGCTGATACGCATGGCTGCTCATGGATAAGAATGCCCAGCACAGGACGTGCAAAAATGAAGAAGAGACATAGTTACTTAACCTAATGCAAGCTGACATCAAGACTGGTTTGTGCATATGCAGACACACACGGTATGGTAGAAGTGGCATTACCATTCCACATAAGGAGAGCTGACATCAAGGCAGGGTCTCACACAGAGATCAAAGACATGACCAGGCAGAACAGATAGATAGGAGAGCCATATCTCTCCATCCTTTTATTGCCCCCCTTCTCTCTATCGCCTTTTTCTCTGTCTCTACTGTGTTTCTCTCTCTCTCCAGTGTTCTCGTTGTCTACTGCATCCCTGTATTTTCTTCTCTTCTCACTCCATCTCTCTCTCCCTTCATCCCTCATCTCTCTCTGTCTCTCTCTCTCTTTCTCTTTCTCTCCATCTCTCATCTCTCTCTCCCTTCATCCCTCATCTCTCTCTGTCTCTCTCTCTCTCTCTCTCTCTTTCTGTCTCTCTCTCACGCTCTCACTCTCTCTCTCTCTCTTTTTGTCTCTCTCTCTCTCTCTCTCTCTTTCTCTTTCTCTTTCTCTTTCTCTTTCTCTTTCTCTTTCTCTTTCTCTTTCTCTCTCTCTCTCTCTCTCTCTCTCTCTCTCTCTCTCTCTCTCTCTCTCTCTCTCTCTCTCTCTCTCTCTCTCTCTCTCTCTCTCTCTCTCTCTCTCTCTCTCTCTCTCTCTCTCTCTCTCTCTCTTTCCTTCTTTGTCCTATCTGTGAGTAACAAGGCAGACAGAGCTCTGACAAGAATCAACTGAGCTCTTGCATTCAATTTTGTTTTGTTTTACGACTTAAACAAAAAAACATTGTGTGTGTACGTCTAGACCTCTATAATCCTTTTTAACAATTGGTAGATGCCCCTTCCTCTCCCCTCAGAGCAGGGGTTGTTGGGTAATTGACTGCTTTCCTGTGATAGTGAGGCGGAGATGAGCAATTAGAGAGACAGAGGGAGAGAGGGGGATGGAGGGAGAGGAAGAGAGTGATGGGAGACAGAGGGAGGGAGAGAGAGAGAAAGACTGATTATTTTGGGTTGGGCTCAGCTCACCAGGACTCTTCTACTGTACCTCCTCCTTCCCGAGCTCTTAGTGACGACTACCCACATAAAGCTATTAATACACACGCTGACAAAACACACTGACTCACACTCACACAACACACTCACACTGATAAAGAGTGACAGTAGAGTCTTGGATGAGAAACTGTGTTTGTGTAGTCTCGTAGCTCAATCTCTTTCTTTCTTTCTTTCTTTCTTTCTTTCTTTCTTTCTTTCTTTCTTTCTTTCTTTCTTTCTTTCTTTCTTTCTTTCTTTCTTTCTTTCTTTCTTTCTTTCTTTCTTTCTTTCTTTCTACCAGACCTGTTCAGTCAGGTGGCATCATCAGGGGATACGTGTGACCAGAGACAGCTGGGTCTGCTGCTCCACGACGCTATCCAGATACCACGGCAACTAGGAGAGGTTGCCGCCTTCGGAGGGAGCAACATCGAACCCAGTGTCCAGAGCTGCTTCCAACACGTATGTATACACGTACACCCACACGCATGCATGCACACACACACACATGGATTCACGCAGTCACACGCGCACACACACAAAACACATACACATGACTCATGAAAGTACAACTATAAACGTTAACATGGTTGGCCTGTCCTGTAATGTTTTACTGCTGCCATCTAAGCACTTTCCCTGTGTCTATGTCTGGCCACCACTCCTGTTTAATGACTTTTTCATCCCTCGGGTTCACATTTTCATTTTTCTCTTCTCCCATGACTCATGTTTCGTCAGTTATAAACTCTGCGGCAGAATTAAATTAGTAAGCAATAAATATCCCAGATGTCGCTGCTTGGGCTCCCAAAATAGTGGGGTGATGGAGCGCGGCTGACATTGGGAATGTCACACAGAGTTTAACAGGAGCCTCTACATCCTGGTGATATCTTTACTCTCTGTATGTTCTCCTATCGCCTCAACACTCCCCTCCTCTCACTCCCTATCTACTTACAATCTCTTTCCATTCTCTACCCCCATTACACCCTTGCCCCCTTTCCCCTTACACATCATTTTTATAAATTGAGCTTTTATTGAGCATTAAGCTTTTATTGTCATTGTTTTTTTATTCACATACTTACTTTCCTATTGTTGTTGCATTGTCGAGTGGTGAACCTGCAAGGAAGCATTTCGTTGCAATGTGTACTCCATGTACAGTGAGGGAAAAAAGTATTTGATCCCCTGCTGATTTTGTACGTTTGCCCACTGACAAAGACATGATCAGTCTATAATTTTAATGGTAGGTTTATTTGAACAGTGAGAGACAGAAAAACAACAAAATAATCCAGAAAAACGCATGTAAATAATGTTATAAATTGATTTGCATTTTAATGAGGGAAATAAGTATTTGACCCCTCTGCAAAACATGACTTAGTACTTGGTGGCAAAACCCTTGTTGGCAATCACAGAGGTCAGACGTTTCTTGTAGTTGGTCACCAGGTTTGCACACATCCCAGGAGGGATTTTGTCCCACTCCTCTTTGCAGATCTTCTCCAAGTCATTAAGGTTTCGAGCATGACGTTTGGCAACTCGAACCTTCAGCTCCCTCCATAGATTTTCTATGGGATTAAGGTCTGGAGACTGGCTAGGCCACTCCAGGACCTTAATGTGCTTCTTCTTGAGCCACTCCTTTGTTGCCTTGGCCGTGTGTTTTGGGTCATTGTTATACTGGAATACCCATCCACGACCCATTTTCAATGCCCTGGCTGAGGGAAGGAGGTTCTCACCCAAGATTTGACAGTACATGGCCCCGTCCATCGTCCCTTTGATGCGGTGAAGTTGTCCTGTCCCCTTAGCAGAAAAACACCCCCAAAGCATAATGTTTCCACCTCCATGTTTGACAGTGGGGATGGTGTTCTTCGGGCAATAGGCAGCATTCCTCCTCCTCCAAACACGACGAGTTGAGTTGATGACAAAGATCTCGATTTTGGTCTCATCTGACCACAACACTTTCACCCAGTTCTCCTATGAATCATTCAGATGTTCATTGGCAAACTTCAGACGGGCCTGTATATGTGCTTTCTTTAGCAGGGGGACCTTGCGGGTGCTGCAGGATTTCAGTGCTTCATGGCGTAGTGTGTTACCAATTGTTTTCTTGGTGACTATGGTCCCAGCTGCCTTGAGATCATTGACAAGATCCTCCCGTGTAGATCTGGGCTGATTCCTCACCGTTCTCATGATCATTGCAACTCCACGAGGTGAGATCTTGCATGGAGCCCCAGGCCGAGGGAGATTGACAGGTCTTTTGTGTTTCTTCCATTTGCGAACAATCACACCAACTGTTGTCACCTTCTCACCAAACTGCATGGCGATGGTCTTGTAGCCCATTCCAGCCTTGTGTAGGTCTACAATCTTGTCCCTGACATCCTTGGAGAGCTCTTTGATCTTGGCCATGGTGGAGAGTTTGGAATCTGATTGATTGCTTGCTTCTGTGGACAGGTGTCTTTTATACAGGTAACAAGCTGAGATTAGGAGCACACCTTTAAGAGTGTGCTCCTAATCTCAGCTCGTTACCTGTATAAAAGACACCTGGGAGCCAGAAATCTTTCTGATTGAGAGGGGGTCAAATACTTATTTCCCTCATTAAAATGCAAATCAATTTATAAAATTTTTGACATTCTGGATTTTTTTGTTGTTATTCTCTCTCTCACTGTTCAAATAAACCTACCATTAAAATGATAGACTGATTATTTCTTTGTCAGTGGGCAAACGTACAAAATCAGCAGGGGATCAAATACTTTTTTCCCCTCACTGTACAGTGCATTCGGAAAGTATTCAGACCCCTTGACTTTGTGCACTGTTTGTTAGGTTACAGCCTTATTCTAAAATTGATTAAATGGTTTTTTTCCCCTCATCAATCTACACACAATACCCCATAATTACAAAGCAAAAACAGGTTTTATCCATTTTTGCAAATGTATGACAATAAAAAAAAAGAAATATCACATTTACATAAGTATTCAGACCCTTTACACAGTACTTTGTTGAAGCACCTTTGGCAGCGATTACAGCATTGAGTCTTCTTGGATATGACGCTACCAGCTTGTGGAGTTTCTCCCATTCTTCTCTGCAGATCCGCTTAAGCTCTATCAGGTTGGATGGGGAGCGTTGCTGCACAGCAATTTTCAGGTCTCTCCAGAGATGTTCGATCGGGTTCAAGTCCGGGCTCTGGCTCGGCCGCTCAAGGACATTCATAGACTTGTCCTAAAGCCACTCCTGTGTTGTCTTGGCTGTGTGCTTAGGGTCATTGTCCTGTTGAACCTTCGCCCCAGTCTGAGGTCCTGAGCGCTCTGGAGCAGGTTTTCATCAAGGATCTCTCTGTACTTTGCATTGTTCATCTTTCCCTCCCTCCTGACTAGTCTTCCATTCCCTGCTGCTGAAAAACATCCCCACAGCATGATGCTGCCACCACCAAGATTTACCATAGGGAGGTGCCAGGTTTCCTCCTGACGTGACGCTTGGCACTCAGTCCAAAGAGTTCAATCTTGGTTTCTTCAGACCAGAGAATCATGTTTCTCATTGTCTGAGAGTCCTTTAGGTGCCTTTTGGCAAAGTCCAAGCAGGCTGTCATGTGCCTTTTAATGAGGAATGGCTTCCTTCTGGCCACGCTGCCATAAAGGACTGATTGGTGGAGTGCTGCAGAGATGGTTGTCCTTCTGAAAGGTTCTCCCATCTCCACAGAGGAACTCAAGAACTCTTTCTGAGTGACCATCTCGCTGACCAAGGCCCTTCTCCCCTGATTGCTCAGTTTGGCCGGGCGGCCAACTCTAGGAAGAGGCTTGGTGGTTCCAAACTTCTTCCATTTAAGAATGATGGAGGCCACTGTGTTCTTGGGGACCTTCAATGTTGCAGACATTTTTTGGTACCCTTCCCCGGATCTGTGCCTCGACACAATCTCTGAGCTTTACGGACAATTCCTTCGACCTCATTGCTTGGTTTTTGCTCTGACATGCATTGTCAACTGTGGGACCTTACATTGACAGGTGTGTGCCTTTCCAAATCATGTCCAATCAATTGAATTTACCAATCAAGTTGTAGAAACATCTGAAGGATGATCAGTGGAAACAGGATGCACCTGAGCTCAATTTCGAGTCTCATAGCAAATTGTCTGAATTCTTATATAAATAAGGTATTTGTGTTTTAAAGTCTAAAAACCTGTTTTCGCTTTGTCATTATGGGGTATTGTGTGTAGATTGATGAGGGAAAAAAATGTAATTTAATGAATTTTAGAATAAGGCTGTAACACAACAAAATGTAGAAAAGGGGAAGGGGTCTGACTACTTTCCGAATGCACTGTATATGACAAATAAACAAACTTCAACATACAGTTGAAGTCGGAAGTTTACATACACTTAGGTTGGAGTCATTAAAACTTGTTTTTCAACCACTCCACAAATTTCTTGTTAACAAACTATAGTTTTGGCAAGTCGGTTAGGACATCTACTTTGTGCATGACACAAGTAATTTTTCCAACAATTGTTTACAGACAGATTATTTCACTTATAATTCACTGTATCACAATTCCAGTGGGTCAGAACTTTACATACACTAAGTTGACTGTGCCTTTAAACAGCTTGGAAAATTCAGGAAAATGATGTCATGGCTTTAGAAGCTTCTGATAGGCTAATTGACATAATTTCAGTCAATTAGAGGTGTAACTGTGGATGTATTTCAAACTCAGTGCCTCTTTGCTTGGCATCATGGGAAAATCAAAAGAAATCAGCCAAGACCTCAGAAAACATTTCGTAGACCTCCACAAGTCTGGTTCATCCTTGGGAGCAATTTCCAAATGCCTGAAGGTACCACGTTCATCTGTACAAACAATAGTACTCAAGTAGAAACACCATGGGACCACGCAGCCGTCATACCGCTCAGGAAGGAGACGCATTCAGTCTCTTAGAGATGAATGTAGTTTGGTGCAAAAAGTGCAAATCAATCCCAGAATAACAGCAAAGGACCTTGTGAAGATGCTGGAGGAAACAGGTACAAAAGTATTTATATCCACAGTAAAACGAGTCCTATATCGACATAACCTGAAAGGCCGCTCAGCAAGGAAGAAGCCACTGCTCCAAAACCGCCATAAAAAAGCCAGACTACGGTTTGCAACTGCACATGGGGACAAAGATCTTACTTTTTGGAGAAATGTCCTCTGGTCTGATGTAACAAAAATAGAACTTTTTGGCCATAATGACCATCGTTATGTTTGGAGGAAAAAGAGGGTACCTTGCAAGCCGAAGAACACCATCCCAACCTTGAAGATCGGGGGTGGCAGCATCATGCTGTGGGGGTGCTTTGCTGCAGGAGGGACTGGTGCACTTCACAAAATAGATTGCATCATGAGGAAGGAAAATTATGTGGATATGTTGAAGCAACATCTCAAGACATCAGTCAGGAAGTTAAAACTTGGTCGCAAATGGGTTTTCCAAATGGACAATGACCCCAAGCATACTTCCAAAGTTGTGGCAAAATGGCTTAAAGACAACAAAGTCAAGGTATTGGAGTGGCCATCACAAAACCCTCAATCCTATAGAAAATATGTGGGCAGAACTGAAAAAGTGTGTGCGAGCAAGGAGGCCTACAAACCAGCTCTGTCAGGAGGAATGGGCCAAAATTCACTCAATTTATAGGGTGGCAGGTAGCTCAGTGGTTAAGAGCGTTGTGCCAGTAACCGAAAGGTAGCTGGTTCTAATCCCTGAGCCGACTAGGTGAAAAATCTGTCGATGTGCCTTTGAGCAAGGCACTTAACCCTAATTGCTCATGTAAGTTGCTCTGGATAAGAGCGTCTGCTAAATGACAAAAAAAAAAAAAAAGCTTCTAGAAGGCTTCCTGAAACATTTGACCCAAGTTACACAATTTAAAGGCAATGCTTCCAAATACTAATTGAGTGTATGCAACCTTCTGACCCACTGGGAATGTGATGAAAGAAATAAAAGCTGAAATAAATCATTCTCTCTACTATAATATAATAATATAATTTAGCAGACGCTTTTATCCAAAGCGACTTACAGTCATGCGTGCATACATTTTTATTTTTTTGTGTATGGGTGGTCCCGGGGATCGAACCCACTACCTTAGCGTTACAAGCGCCGTGCTCTACCAGCTGAGCTACAGAGGACCACTACTATTATTAATCTGACATTTCAAATTCTTAAAATAAAGTGGTGATCCTAACTGACGTAAAACATGGAATGTTTACTAGGATTAAATGTCAGGAATTGTGAAAAACTGAGTTTAAATGTATTTGGCTAAGGTGTTTGTAAACTTCCGACTTCAACTGTACATACGCACACACACCATCATCCTCACCACCACCATTACAACAAGACGGTGTGATATACACAGTACAGTTCATAATGCATTAAAGTTGATGGTGAGAGTGACTGATGACTCTGGCTTCTCTGCCCAGTAGCCTCTGTCTCTCTCTGTCTCTCCCTGTGATCTCCCTGTATCAGCCAGCCAGTGCAGAGCAGCCACTGTGCAGTCACCCACTCCATTTGATTTAATGGGGTGGGGGCCCATAAATACGGCCTGTTCTACGGGCCTCGACCTTCCTTTTCCCTATTTTTTGCCATCCCTCCCTCCCTCCCTTCTTCCTTGGGGTAATTTATCTGTAAGTGCCGTAACTCTGCCCATTGGACAGGAGGGACTCAGAGGGACGAGGGAGGGAGGGGGAGACAGGTGGAGGAGAGAGAAAGAGAAAACAGGGAGGGGGATTTAGGGAAGGATAGGTTGTGTCTGCTTTCTGGCTCAATGCTTGCCTTGACACTCCAGAGCTGGTTCTCCATGTCTTTCTGTCTGTGTGTGTGTGATCTCAGAGCTGAATTACTTCTATCTGACATTTAGCCCCAACAAAGGCATTCAGCTAGAGGTCACTGTAAAAGAACAGAGATCAGCTTGCTACACAACACACACACACAGGAAAAGGTTTTGAACGTTCCCCTCATTGGCCAAAACCATGGTGATTCTCAGTGTGTGTGTTGAGTGAGCATCTTGTGACCTGCGGACAATTTCTTCCTCGAGTCCCGAGAGTTCCCTCTCGGGAGAGGCTATAGGGACACCTGGTGCCCAAATTGATGACGTATGTCGCACAGCTGAGAGTCGAGTGGAGACTAATGGATTTAGTTCAGTCAGTCGTCCTGAAGAGCCCTTCCCAGCTAGCTAGTTTATGCTAGCAACAACAGCAGCATGGCACTATTTAAAACTATTAAAAGAAAGTGATGTTTATTTCGATGGGCAAGGGAAAAATAACTTGTAGTGTTGGTCAACATCTGGAATCTGGATGTCACCGTGACATGCCAATTAGCTAACGTAAAGACAAGCCTTGTGAATAACCAGTGCAACGGTGTTGTATCGAGTTGCTTCCCACTGTTGCTTCCCACTGGGCAGCAGTTGCGTCACTGGGCAGCTGTAGCTAACGTGGCCAATTTGTTCCACCCCACTTGATTATATTTTGAGTAGGATAGCCGCCTACACGAAAAAATTACTTTAAATATAGGTAGTAACCATCTGGATGTCACCATGATACAGTCTACTGCCCAATGAGGAGAGTTATGTCATCAAACATGACATAATACAGAACATTCATAGACAAGAACAGCTCAAGGACAGAACTACATATATATTTTTTAAAGTCACACGTAGCCTACATATCAATACATGCACACAAACTATCTAGGTCAAATAGGGGAGAGGCGTTGTGCCGTGCGGTGTTGCTCTATTTGATATATAGCTCTGAATCCACGATATGGCAGAGGTTGAAAAGCAATAACACAAGTTTTTCAACAACAGGTTATGGTCAATAATATCAAAGGCTACACAGAAATCTAACAGTACAGCTCTCACAATCTTCTTATCATCAATTTCTTTCAACCAATCATTAGTCATTTGTGCCAGTGCAGTATATGTTGAGTGCCCTTCTCTATAAGCATGCTTAAAGTCTGTAAATTTGTTTACAGAGAAATAGCATTGTATTTGATCAAATACAATTTTGTCTAACAGTTTGCTAAGAGCTGGCATCAAGCTGATATGTCTGCTGTTAGAACCAGTAAAGGCTGCTTTACCACTCTTGGGTAGCGGAATTACTTTGGCTTCCCTCCAGGCCTGAGGACAAAGACTTTCCTCTGGGCTCAGATTAAAGATACGACAGATAGGAGTGGCTATAGAGCCAGCTACCATCCTCAGTAGCTTTCCATCTAAATTGAGCTACATAAAAAAATTAAACATGTCGCAAGGTACTCATTTTTTTCTAGCTTTCAAATAGGCACATTCATCTCTTATCCTCTCCCATGTAACTCTTCCCCAGGTCCTTAGTGTACAAGAGAAAGTAGTGCAAAGTTTTCTGTCAATATAATGGTTAATTAAATGGTAAAATAATGGTTAATTATATACTCTAGAGGGGGCTCTATAAAATCTGTGATTTCCCCCAAATTCTGTATATATATATATATATATATATATATATATATATATATATATATATATATATATATATATATGTATTTTTTTTGTTCACTCTCAAAATTACAATTGTTCATAGAGTAACAACGGAATTGGAAGTTCTGAGTCAATGTCAATGCTTAAATCACATCAGAAGACAATTTTTTGGGGGTCTGGAAGAAAACGAACACATTTTTTTGCTGTGTGTGTAATTCCCCTTTAATTGTGCATCTGTCCCTTTAATTGCTCATCTAGTGTGCCATCTAATCTGCTGGTCTAGCAATGGTTCTGTACTGCTGCTGCTAATTTCATGGCAAAATTTGTAAATAACAAATAATAGATACAAATAATATACTTACTCATGATATACAGTGCATTCGGAAAGTATTCAGACCCCTTTCCTTTTTCCTCATTTGTGACTCCTTTCAGGAAACTAGGCATATGTTGCGTGTCATAACTTCACACGAGAGCCATTTGAACGTAAACTTTTTTTAAAAATCAAAATGCGTTTTTGGGCAGAAATGCCTTCTAGAACATGTGAACTTTCATGTGCCTTAAAAACAAACGTGTATGCCATCTGTAAATATGAATAAAATGGTTAAATTATGAGCCTAGTTAGTTTAGCCACAGAAAGAGACAGCAACCTTCCCGCTAGCCATGATTGGCTGAGATAATGAGTGGGCTGGACATGCCGAGAGATGAGTTCGGTTTTGGTCTGCCATGTAGCTTCTGTCTATAACATGATCTGGTCAGTATGTGTAGGTAATCCTTTCTAACGTGGCTTTTTTAAAAATGTAACACGTAGTAGAACTGCATAAGTGTTGCTCTCCAATTTCTGTAGGACTGAGTTTTGAAATCAGTGGAATTAGAGTATGATAGCTAAGGAGATGGAGAAAATTCTGGCGTTTGATTGTAAATATGCAGACTGAGTCGAAAGGAGAACACACAGAAAGCTGTTGTATAAAACATCTGTCTCCAGATTACATCTTCAAACTAAGGGCAACCATGGCATCCGTGAAAGAGGGAGACGTGTCCATCCATATATACGGATAACATAGTCTAGCTAGCTACATTTTCAGATATTACAAGTTTCTAATTTTGCCAGAAAGTTGTTTTCATTTCAAGTTAAAGTGTACTGGTAGCTAGGTAGCTAACGTTAGCTGGCTGGCTGGCTCGCTAGCTAACATTACGTGTATGATCTGTGTAGTAATATCATTTGTATCTCAGAGCCATTTGCATTGCTAGTTATAGACTAATGTTAGCTACAGTGGGGAAAAAAAGTATTTAGTCAGCCACCAATTGTGCAAGTTCTCCCACTTAAAAAGATGAGAGAGGCCTGTAATTTTCATCATAGGTACACGTCAACTATGACAGACAAAATGAGGAAAAAAAATCCAGAAAATCACATTGTAGGATTTGTAATGAATTTATTTGCAAATTATGGTGGAAAATAAGTATTTGGTCAATAACAAAAGTTTCTCAATACTTTGTTATATACCCTTTGTTGGCAATGACACAGGTCAAACGTTTTCTGTAAGTCTTCACAAGGTTTTCACACACTTGCTGGTATTTTGGCCCATTCCTCCATGCAGATCTCCTCTAGAGCAGTGATGTTTTGGGGCTGTCGCTGGGCAACACAGACTTTCAACTCCCTCCAAAGATGTTCTATGGGGTTGAGATCTGGAGACTGGCTAGGCCACTCCAGGACCTTGAAATGCTTCTTACGAAGCCACTCCTTCGTTGCCCGGGCGGTGTGTTTGGGATCATTGTCATGCTGAAAGACCCAGCCACGTTTCATCTTCAATGCCCTTGCTGATGGAAGGAGGTTTTCACTCAAAATCTCACGATACATGGCCCCATTCATTCTTTCCTTTACACAGATCAGTCGTCCTGGTCCCTTTGCAGAAAAACAGCCCAAAGCATGATGTTTCCAACCCCATGCTTCACAGTAGGTATGGTGTTCTTTGGATGCAACTCAGCATTCTTTGTCCTCCAAACACGACGAGTTGAGTTTTTACCAAAAAGTTATATTTTGGTTTCATCTGACCATATGACATTCTCCCAATCCTTTTCTGGATCATCCAAATGCACTCTAGCAAACTTCAGACGGGCCTGGACATGTACTGGCTTAAGCAGGGGGACATGTCTGGCACTGCAGGATTTGAGTCCCTGGCGGCGTAGTGTGTTACTGATGGTAGGCTTTGTTACTTTGGTCCCAGCTCTCTGCAGGTCATTCACTAGGTCCCCCCGTGTGGTTCTGGGATTTTTGCTCACCGTTCTTGTGATCATTTTGACCCCACGGGGTGAGATTTTGCTTGGAGCCCCAGATCGAGGGAGATTATCAGTGGTCTTGTATGTCTTCCATTTCCTAATAATTGCTCCCACAGTTGATTTCTTCAAACAAAGCTGCTTACCTATTGCAGATTCAGTCTTCCCAGCCTGGTGCAGGTCTACAATTTTGTTTCTGGTGTCCTTTGACAGCTCTTTGGTCTTGGCCATAGTGAAGTTTGGAGTGTGACTGTTTGAGGTTGTGGACAGGAGTCTTTTATACTGATAACAAGTTCAAACAGGTGTCATTAATACAGGTAACGAGTGGAGGACAGAGGAGCCTCTTAAAGAAGAAGTTACAGGTCTGTTAGAGCCAGAAATCTTGCTTGTTTGTAGGTGACCAAATACTTATTTTCCACCATAATTTGCAAATAAATTCATAAAAAATCCTACAATGTGATTTTCTGGATTTGTTTTCCTCAATTTGTCTGTCATAGTTGACGTGTACCTATGATGAAAATTACAGGCCTCTCTCATCTTTTTAAGTGGGAGAACTTGCACAATTGGTGGCTGACTAAATACTTTTTTCCCCCACTGTAGCTAACATTGAACCTGGTTGGTTAGCTACCGGCAGATTCATTCAGGGTAGTAACGTTATGAGTTGGGATTATGGTTCATTATTTAGCTAGCTAGCAACATATCTAAACAAAAGACTCCACTATGCAAGTAACCATTTCAATAGAATGTTCATTATGTCACTGCGACAACTGTCGATAGACATAGCTGGTAAATTCACTCTGGCTATCTACTCCGATTTCAGAGCACACATCTGACTGACACATTTACGAACGCTCAACACCCGTTGAATATGGCCGGTGGTAGTAAACGTTGGCAAAAAAGCATAATTAAATTGTTACCAGCAACACAGTTGCAGTAACCAATGCTCGGGATAACATAGAAACAGCCTAAACAGCTCTACTAGGGCGAGTCAAATGGTCAGAGTGAGCTGTTCTCTCATTTGTGTCTGGAAGTAGCTAGCAAGCTAGCCAACGTTAGCCAGTTAGCTTGGGTGCTTGACTGCTGAGATGGGTGGGGCTAAAGCTTAAGAGGGTGTGAACGATGCTGAATGGGTGTAGACAAAGAAGAGCTCTCCAGCAGGTGTACCAAAACATTCAAGGGCCATTTTCTCAAAAGTGAGGTTACAAGTTTATAAACTTTCAAAGCAGAATTACTTTCCCATTGTTCCTCAACTGTAATGTATGATATACCATTTTCTAGCTCTGAGTCTCTACTTTTATCCAATGTAAAAAACACAATTTCCAATTTTTCTACATGAGACCGAATCGAGCCGGTCAGTCACATTTTGTTACCTTAAAGCCTTATTCTAAAATGTATTAAATACTTTTTTCCCCTCATCAATCTACAAAACAAAAAACATAGTGACAAAGTGAAAACAGGTTTTTAGATTTTTTTGCACATTTATAAAAAATAAAAAACAGAAATACCTTATTTACATAAGTATTCATACCCTTTGCTATGAGACTCGAAATTGAGCTCAGGTGCATCCTGTTTCCATTGATCATCCTTGAGATGTTTCTACAACTTGATTGGAGTCCACCTGTGGTAAATTTAATTGATTGGACATGATCTGGAAAGGAACACACGTGTCTATATAAGGTCCCACAGTTGACAGTGCATGTCAGAGAAAAAACCAAGCCATGAGGTCGAAGGAATTGTCCGTAGATCTCCAAGACAGCATTGTGTGGAGGCACAGATTTGGGGAAGGGTACCAAATAATGTCTGCAGTATTGAAGGTCCCGAAGAACACAGTGGCCTCCATCATTCTTAAATGGTAGAAGTTTGGAACCACCAAGCCTCTTCCTAGAGCTGGCTGCTCGGCCAAACTGAGCAATCGGGGGAGAAGGGCCTTGGTCAGGGAGGTGACCAAGAAACCGATGATCAGTCTGAAAGAGCTCCACAGTTCTTCTGTGGAGATGGGAGAATCTTCCAGAAGGACAACCATCTCTGCAGCATTCCATCAATCAGGCCTTTATGATAGAGTGGCCAGACGGAAGCCACTCCTCAGTCAAAGGCACATGACAGCCCACTTGGAGTTTGCCAAAAGCCACCTAAAGGACTCTCAGACAATGAGAAACAAGATTCTCTGGTCTGATGAAACCAAGATTGAACTCTTTGGCCTGAATGCCAAGCGTCTCATGTCTGGAGGAATCCTGGTACCATCCCTACTGTGAATCATGGTGGTGGTAGCATCAGTGGCAGGGACTGGGAGACTAGTCAGGATCGAGGGAAGCTGAACGGAGCAAAGTACAGAGAGATCCTTGATGAAAACATGCTCCAGATCGCTCAGGACCTCAGACTGGTGCGAAGTTTCACCTTCCAACAGGACAACAATCCTAAGCACACAGCCAAGACAACGCAGGAGTGGCTTCGGGACAAGTCTCTGAATGTCCTTGAGTGGCCGAGCCAGAGCCTGACTTGAATCTGATCAAACATCTCTGAAGAGACCTGAAAATAGCTGTGCAGCGACGCTCCCGATCCAACCTTACAGAGCTTGAGAGGATCTGCAGAGAAGAATGGGAGAAACTCCCCAAATACAGGTGTGCCAAGCTTGTAGCGTCATACCCAAGAAGACTCGAGGCTGTAATCGCTGCGAAAGGTGCTTCAACAAAGTGCTGAGTAAAGGGTCTGAATACTTATGTAAATGTTATATTTCAGTTTTTTATTGTTAATACATTTGCAAATATTTCTTAACCTGTTTTTGCTTTGTCATTATGGGGTATTGTGTGTATATTGATGAGGGAAAAAAATTTAATAAGGCTGTAACGTAACAAAATGTGGAAAAAGTAAAGTGGTCTGAATACTTTCCGAATGCACTGTACTTCTGCCAGGTAAGCCTATTTTGCAGTTAACATTTAATTGAGAACGTTTTGGAGAAAGTATTTCTGTCAACCCTCAAGATGGTTATCACATCAACTGCTACTGGTGATGGGCATTCCAATTATTTTCTGTGAGATGTATAATTTGGCACCGTTCACCTAAAAGAGATGTTCTTTTGGTTCCCAAATTTCACTTTGTTCAGTAATGCTTAGAAATGGCCCTAAAAACATGAAAAAAATAGTAAATCGCTAATTTAAACCCTAAAACGTTGCCTACCATTATGTCAGATTGTGAAGTGTGAGTTCAAATAAATGTTATCTGACCAAATAATTTTTTTATGCATTACAACCTGTAATTTAAATGGATTTTTATTTGGATTTCATGTAATGACCATGGATAGCCCAAGCACGTCTTCACCAATGTTTCCACAGATCAAGTATGCAGACATTTGCACACTCTTGCACTAATTGGAAAATGTTCTGGCTGGCGCTCGCGTTGCCTTCCTTGTTGTTTTCCTTAATAACTTTGGACATGTGTGCGTTCCTATCAAAGTAAGTGCCTTATTTTCTGTATATCGTGTTGTTGTTTCTACTGTAGCATTCAGTTTGTATGTACAGTGCCTTGCAAAAGTATTCATCCCCCTTTGCATTTTTCCTATTTTGTTGCATTACAACCTGTAATTTAAATGGATTTTTATTTGGATTTCATGTAATGGACATACACAAAATAGTCCAAATTGGTGAAGTGAAGTGAAAAAAATAACTTATTTCAAAATATTCAAAAAAAATAATAACGGAAAAGTGGTGCGTGCGTATGGATTCACACCCTTTGCTATGAAGCCCCTAAATAAGATCTGGTGCAACCAATTACCTTCAGAAGTCACATTATTAGTTAAATAAAGTCCACCTGTGTGCAATCTAAGTGTCACATGATCTGTCACATGATCTCAGTATATATATACCTGTTATGAAAGGCCCCAGAGTCTGGAACACCACTAAGCAAGGGGCACTACCAAGCAAGCGGCACCATGAAGATCAAGGAGCTCTCCATACAGGTCAGGGACAAAGTTGTGGAGAAGTACAGATCAGGGTTGGGTTATAAAACAATATCCAAAACTTTAAACATCCCACATAGCACCATTAAATCCATTATAAAAAAATTGAAAGAATATGGCACCACAACAAACCTGCCAAGAGAGGGCCGCCCATCAAAACTCACGGACCAGGCAAGGACGGCATTAATGAGAGAGGCAACAAAGAGAAGTGAATAGTTGTGCACACTCAAGTTTTCAGTTTTTTTGTTTCATTTGTTTTTTGTTTCACAAGAACACATATTTCAATAAATCAAATCATACAAACCCCCAAAAAATCTGAACAGTTGATGTTGAAATGTGTCTGTTACTTAAACTCTGTGAAGCATTTATTTGGGCTGCAATTTCTGAGGCTGGTAACTCTAATGAACTTATCGTCTGCAGCAGAGGTAACTCTGGGTCTTCCATTCCTGTGGTGGTCCTGATGAGAGCCAGTTTCATCGTAGTGCTTGATGGTTTTTGCGACTGCACTTAAAGAAACTTTCAAAGTTCTTGAAATGTTCCGTATTGACTGACCTTCATGTCTTAAAGTAATGATGGACTGTCGTTTCTCTTTGCTTATTTGAGCTGTTCTTGCCATAATATGGACTTGGTCTTTTACCAAATAGGGCTATCTTCTGTATACCCCCCCTACCTTGTCACAACACAACTGATTGGCTCAAACACATTAAGATGGAAATAAATTCCACAAATTAACTTTTAAGAAGGCACACCTGTTAATTGAAATGCATTCCAGGTGACTACCTCATGAAGCTGGTTGAGAGAATGCCAAGAGTGTGCAAAGCTGTCATTAAGGCAAAGGGTTGCCATTTGAAGAATCTCAAAATGTGTTATTTCATTGTTTTGATGTCTTTACTATTATTCTACAATATAAAAAATTGTACAAATAAAGAAGAACCCTTGAATGAGTAGGTGTCCAAAATGAGTAGTGTCCAAACTTTTGACTGGTAGTGTTCAGAATTGTTTGGTGAGCTACTCATAGGTGGTCTGCGAGCTACTGGCTCGCAATCAACCTGTTGGAGACCCCTGAACTAGATCGTGTAGCTAATATCAGGCCAGGGTGACAGCTAAAGCATATTTATTGCTTTTGCAGTTCGATTTAAAACATAATTATTCTGAACACGCCACTATGGGTTTCTTCACGGTACCCAAGCCAAAATCAGATTCAATGCATTGCTCAGTTATGTATAGAGCCATGTCAAGGTTACTCAAGCAAAAAGCAAGTTTAACTTTAAAAAACAGATAAAAAAACATCACAGCTCCTCTCTTCTTTCTAAAGATTTAATTGAACTGTACTGTATAAAAGAGTGTGAATATGTTTTTATGAATAGTGTGTAAATATATATTTTTGTTGTCACTTGATGTCTTTCTAATATATAACTCTTGTCCTGTACTTTGCCATATTTTTGTACGTTTGATGTGGACCCCAGGAAGAGTTGCTGCTGCATGTGCGGTAGCTAATGGGAATCCTAATAAACTAAACTAAACAAGTCCCAACTTCGGCAGAAAAGTTTCAAATTCTTGCTGAAGTTTCTAGCCACAAGCATAAACTAGCTAGTTGGGAGGGCTCACTAAGACGACTGACTGAACTGACGCAACCAAATCCGTAATACATTATGGGCCCCAGGCATGTCCATATAGCCGCGCACTTCCCTCTCAGATAGTTTACTCACTGACCTTTGTGGGTAGCCGTGGCAAATGAAAGGTCAGGTGTGTGGGCTGTGTTTTGGACAGCGGCCATCTCGAGATGTAAAAGGATTTAATACCTTGGTAAATGCTAGGGAATATAGGTCTAACACTAGGGCTGTGTCTGAAATGTCACCCTGTTCCCATTATAGTGCACTGCTTTTGTTATGGGTCCTGGTCAAAAGTAGTGCACTCTATAGGGAATAGGGTAACATTTTGGATGCAGCCTAGTTGTTGAATTCACTTTGACTTGAAACCCCCAATTCCTCTTTCCTCTTCCTGTCCAGGTGACCAATAAGGTGGAGCTGGAGCCCAGGCAGTTTGTTGATTGGATGAGGCTGGAGCCCCAGTCTGTGGTGTGGCTTCCTGTGCTACATAGAGTGGCGGCTGCTGAGACCGCCAAGCACCAGGCCAAGTGCAACATCTGTAAAGAGTGTCCCATCGTAGGGTTCAGGTAAGCATACACCCAGACGCACATAGGCACAAATGTGCACACACACTCACAAGCGCGCACACACACAGCAACTTTGATGTTAGCTCCTTTTAATTTTAATTGTATTTATTTATTTTTGTGGGGTAGATCAGCTTTAATATTGCAGATAGATTGTGGCTTCTATCAATGTAATTGTCTGCAACATTTCCAATCCCCAATTTTTTGGGGGGGTAAATATATATAGAAATTATATATATATTTTAAAAAAACAGTTGAAGTCGGAAGTTTACATACACCTTAGCCAAATATATTTTTCACAATTCCTGACATTTAACCCTAGTAAAAATTCCCTGTCTTAAGTCAGTTAGGATCACCACTTTATTTTAAGAATGTGAAATGTCAGAATAATAGTAGAGAGAATGATTTATTTCAGCTTTTATTTCTTTCATCACATTCCCAGTAGGTCAGAAGTTTGCATACACTCAATTAGTATATGGTAGTATTGCCTTTAAATTGTTTAACTTGGGTCAAACGTTTTTGGTAGCCTTCCACAAGCTTCCCACAATAAGTTGGGTGAATTTTGGCCCATTCCTCCTGACAGAGCTGGTGTAACTGAGTCAGGTTTGTAGGCCTTCTTGCTCGCACACGCTTTTTCAGTTCTGCCCACATATGTTCTATAGGATTGAGGTCAGGGCTTTGTGATGGCCACTCCAATACCTTGACTTTGTTGTCCTTAAGCCATTTTGACACAACTTTGGAAGCATGCTTTGGGTCATTGTCCATTTGGAAGACCCATTTGTGACCAAGCTTTAATTTCCTGACTGATGTCTTGAGATGTTGCTTCAAAATATCCACATAATATTCCTTCCTCATGATGCCATCTATTTTGTGAAGTGCACCAGTCCCTCCTGCAGCAAAGCACCCCCACAGCATGATGCTGCCACCCCCGTGCTTCACGGTTGGGATGGTGTTCTTCGGCTTGCAAGGCACCCCCATTTTCCTCCAAACATAACGATGGTCATTATGGCCAAACAGTTATATTTTTGTTTCATCAGACCAGAGGACATTTCTCCAAAAGGTACGATCTTTGTCCCCATGTGCAGTTGCAAACCGTAGTCAGTTTTTTTAAATGGTGGTTTTGGAGCAGTGGCTTCTTCCTTGCTGAGCGGACTTTCAGGTTATGTTGATATAGGACTCGTTTTACTGTAGATATAGATACTTTTGTACCTGTTTCCTCCAGCATCTTCACAAGGTCCTTTGCTGTTGTTCTGGGATTGATTTGCACTTTTTACACCAAAGTACGTTCATCTCTAGGAGACAGAATGCATCTCCTTCCTGAGCGGTATGACGGCTGCGTGGTCCCATGGTGTTTATATTTGCCTACTATTGTTTGTACAGATGAACGTGGTACCTTCAGGCGTTTGGAAATTGCTCCCAAGGATGAACCAGACTTGTGGAGGCCTACCATTTTTTTTTCTGGAATTCTTTTGATTTTCCCATGATGTCAAGCAAAGAGGCACTGATTTTGAAGGTAGGCCTTAAAATAAATCTACAGGTGCACCTCCAATTGACTCAAATGATGTCAATTAGCCTATCAGAAGCTTCTAAAGCCATGACATTATTTTCTGGAATTTTCCAAGCTGTTTAAAGGCACAGTCAACTTAGTGTATGTAAACTTCTCACCCACTGGAATTGTGATACAGTTAATTATAAGTGAAATAATCTGTCTGTAAACAATTGTTGGAAAAATTACTAATGTCATGCATAAAGTAGACACTATAGTTTGTTAACAAGAAATTTGTGGAGTGGTTGAAAAACAAGTTTTAATGACTCCAACCTAAGTGTATGTAAACTTCCGACTTCAACTGTATATTTTCCTTTATTATTGTCACGCCCTGGTCGTGAGAGGCCTGTTGTCTTTAGTTGGTTTGGTCAGGGCGTGAGTTTCTATGTTATATATTCTATGTTTACGTTCTAGTTAGTCTTTTTCTATGTTTCAGTTCTAGGTTGTGTGTCTATGTTTGGCCGGGTGTGATTCCCAATCAGAGACAGCTGTCGCTCGTTGTCTCTGATTGGGGATCATACTTTAGTAGCCTGTTTGCCTACCTTAGTTGTGGGATCTTGTTCCTGTTAGGCTGGTATGTGTATATCCTTTTGGACTTCACGTTACGTTGTTTCTTGTTTTGGTTTGGTTTGTATTTTTATTTAGTTAATAAACATGTACGATTTTCACGCTGCACCTTGGTCTGACCCGTCTCTCAACGTTCGTGACAATTATTTTCCCCTAACCCTACCATCCCTCCCCTAACTAGACTAAACCAATGGACAACAACACTTAGGCTTCTACTTCCAGCTTATACATAATATATATATTTTACAGACACAATGTATTTGACAATAGTTATCTTTTGTTTGTTATTAGTCCCATCCTTCAGCTCCACTCAACCCCTCCCATCTATCTCTGAACACCATCCAGTTCTGATTTCTATTTGCCATATATTTTTCTACTGCGCTGTGATGTTTCACAAAAGTTCTGAACCTTTCTATTCTCATAGATTCTACATATTGTAAATTAAAGATAAACATTTTTGCTAAGAGTATTATTATAATATTGATCGATTGACTATGCCTTTTAAATCACCCAGCAGTGCTATTTGCAGAGGTAGCTCCAGGTAAATGTTGCAATTTTTCAGCCGTTCCTGAACCTGCGACCAAAAATAAGCTATATGGACAGTACCAAAACAAATGATCTAATGATTCTGTCTCTTCACAGCAAAATCTGCAGAGCTGGGATGGTTGTATCCCCCATATCTCTAACATTCTATAGTTGAAAGATTATGTATAATAATTTTCATGGAAAAACTCTCAATTTAAAATGCAATGTGTTGTTTTGTGTATCAGTTCATAAACCATGTGCCATGGAATTGGCACATCAAAAATCTCTTCCCAACTATTTTACATTTACATTTTACATTTTAGTCATTTAGCAGAAGCTCTTATCCAGTAAACTATATGGCACAGCTTTACACTTTTTGGTCCTAACCTTTTCCAAATATCTCTAACGGTCGCCCCAGCGTGAGTTGTTTTATGCACGTGATGTCAGAGTGCACTCACTGTTCCAAAATATGATTGTTACTCAACAGGACAGTTAACACGTGCTGCATGCTAATTATCTATAGGCTATGTTTCAACTTGTCAATTTCAAAATATTTTCTAACAAGATGTATTTTCTAACAACAGTTTGAATTGACGTGTGTTCCGCATCCTCATTAATTCACATAGAAGTAGCCCATTTCAGTGTTGCAGACAATTTATGTTTGAGGCTTACTGAGCCGGACAAACTTCTCTCTTCGAGGAGAGCCCAAGCACGTCTTCACCAATGTTTCCACAGATCAAGTATGCAGACATTTGCGCAGTTTTGCATAAACGTCTGTCAGACCAAAGATGTTATAATGAGGTGAAGGTTAAACTTCCGGAAATGAATGAAGGAAAGTGAATGATTGTAGACGACACACCCCCTTCAACATGCATACTGCAAACAGACCAAACTCATCTTGTCTCCTCTTATTATCTTTGGTTGACGCGGATTACTTTAGATTTCTAGAAAGTGTTTTACTCAATTATTTAGATCAATGGTGAGCTCACCCGTGATGTGATGAATTATAAATAGTAATTGCAATTAGCTAATTCATATTGTGTTTTCTGACAGCCGAGAGTTCTAAATATGACCGCTTGTGTTACGTCAATCTTTCCTCAGTTAGCGCTAGGACTAATGTAGCCTACATTTTCCGGTTTGGATGATTGTGTATGATGTCGCTACTTCTGTGAATGTCTGAACATTGGATCCAAAAAATAAACTTGTCACTTTCAGGACATAAGTTTGTAAGGACTGTGTTCGTGCAAAATGTTTCTGTGAAAAAACTGTGGCTAGCTCAAATGCTGACTGTTACGTCAATCGAAACTGGACGTTCTAAATAAGCGTACGCTGCAGGGACCACTGTAGAATTATCACACCCGTTTGTTTGTACCTGTCAAAAGTTTAAATGTAACTGGTATACTTTTTTATTTATCACAATGTTCTTTACCCAATTTTGGTAATTAATGCAGGGCCGACAGACAAGTTCCTTACTTTCTCCCCCTTCCACTTGCCTCTTCCATTATTGCCATAATGCTGCAATTAGTTGGTTGTAATTGTGTGTAGAGCAGACATTTCCATATTTTTTTGTTAGCTGCATGTGTGACATAGCTCCACCAGTCCTATTTATGATATCATTTTTTTAAATCAATTAGTACATTTGAGTTTAACCATAATTTTTGTTGTACTATTTGTTCAGTCTTTTCTGGTGGATTAAACTGAAATTGCAACCAACTTTCTATGGCTTGTTTTAAAAATAGCGATATTCTGGAGATTATTTCATTTTCAAATAACCGAAAGGCCATTCTTGAAGATGGGGTGAGACATTCTTACTAATCTCCCTGAGAACCAGTTCGGATTTAAGTATAACTTTTGTTTGACTGAAGCATTGAGTGAGAGTTCTAATGCTTTAATATTTAATCATTTCTGCCCTTCGAATTCATATTCATTATATAAATAGGCCCATTTAATTTTGTCTGGCTTGCCATTCCAAATGAAATTGAATATTTTTTGCTCATATAATTTAAAAAACAAGTCGCTAAGCAAATAGGTAAACTGGGATATGACTAAAGAGTTAATCAGGGTGATTTTTCCACAAATAGACAGGTATTTTCCTTTCCACAGTAGCAAGATCTTATCTATTTTTGCCAACTTTTTATTAAAATATATTGTAGTGAGATCCTTTATTTATTGATATGAATACCAAGTATGTCCACTTCACCGTCAGACCATTTTATTGGTAAACTACACGGTAATGTTAAAGTTGTGTTTTTTTGTTTTCCAATACGTAATATAGTTAGTACCCTTATCATAATTTGGTTGTAATCCAGAGAGGTTAAAAAAAGTATCTAGATAATCTATGAGGCTGTGGAGGGATCCAAATTGTGGATTTAAAAGAAACATGAATAATCAACGTACCTTGACACCTTTGTTTTTATGCCCTGGATTTCTAGGCCTTTGATATTATTGTTGGATCTGATTTTAATAGCTAACATTTTGATGGCCATAATAAATAGATATGCCGATAGTGGACCTTGTTTTATTCCTCTTGACAGTTTAATACTTTCTGAGTAGACATTATTTACTATTTTACACCTAGGGTTACTATACATAACTTTAACCATTGTATAAGAGATTCTCCAAAATGTAAATATTCCAGGCATTTATAGATAAATTCCAGTTGTACTTTAGCAAAAGCCTTTCAAAGTCAGCTATGAATTTTTCATAGTGTTCTATTGTTTCCAGTACTTATATTATCTCCAATGTATCGTCCATGTAAAAAACCTGTCTTATATGATGAATAATATCCGACAATACTTTTTTATGTTAGCTCTTTAACACAACTTTCATACTGAGCAAGAAATGTTTTATTTTGTATACACCCCCCTCCCCCACATACACACACAATGGGTTGATGGCATGCTGGTCTCCCTGCATGCCAGAAATCCAAATGTCAGCAGATGATACACTTCTGACTAAATACCAACTGGAGAAGGACGTCTAGAATCACACGCACTCGCACACGCACGCGCACACACACACAGACACAGGCATCCACAAACAATGCATAATTGACCACCCCTGTGATACTGTGGGTCTCAAAAGACTCCAAAAGGTCTCTCTCACACAAACGAACAAACACCACCGGCTGAAATGTCAGTAACAGAATCACATTCTTATGATTCCAAAGACCTCCCTGTGATGAGCTGAGTTCAAAGATGTCCACAGGCTAAACACTATTGTTTGCTGTCATCCTCTGTTACACTTATTCACTCAACTCTCCTGTTCTGCCCTGGATGGCGAGGGGGTATTATATCAGTCACAGTATCATTATGGGAGCAGTATGAGACACAACACCATGCTAACCAGAGTTTAGTGTAGTGTATCTCTGGTCCGTCACTAAGTAGTTACACCAGGTACACCAACACCTGCCTTTGGTCGTCTGTCAGTGATGCAGAGGGGGGAACTGGTTGTTCAGACAACAGGATATTACAAAGTAGAAATATGGATCCCATAGAGTCATTAATTAGTGGCCGTCTGTGTCAAGGCTAATGAAAATATGTTTGTGTAGTAACACGCTGCATGTTGCTGTGTAGTGGGACGTGGGGTGTTCTGTGCTCTACTGTCTGATGTATCGCTATGGGCTCTGTCATCACTCAGATCACCTTGGCTGTGGTAGAGGAGAGAGAGAGGCAGAGGGATGGAAGACTTCTTATATATCGCCTGAATTTGGCCCATCTCAATTTACAGTTGTCTTACGAATGTCTTATATATTCTGATTTGAGTACAATGAAAAGGTGTTTTGGGATAGAGCTGCAGGTGATTCATTTTGATCTTAGCAGTGGAATTGGAGAGAGAAAGTGATGACAGAAAATCGGTAGCTCCCTGGGAGGCCCTGGAATAGCCAAGATGAGAGCATAACAGAACACACACACATGCACGTATGCAAGACACATGAAAGAAGAAGATTGGGAAATGGAGGAAACTGTTTGACGGAATCATCACTCTTATTGTCTTGTTTTCCTACACTTCTCCCCCCTCTCTCTCTCTCTCTTTCTCTCTCTCTCTCTCTCTCTCTCTCTCTCTCTCTCTCTCTCTCTCTCTCTCTCTCTCTCTCTCTCTCTCTCTCTCTCTCTCTCTCTCTCTCTCTCTCTCTCTCTCTCTCTCTCTCTCTCTCTCTCTCTCTCTCTCTCTCTCTCTCTCAATCCTCTCTCCTCCCTCCCTCCCTCCCTAGGTATCGCAGTCTGAAGCACTTTAACTATGATGTGTGTCAGAGTTGCTTCTTCTCTGGACGAACTGCCAAAGGCCACAAGCTCAACTACCCCATGGTGGAGTACTGCACGCCTGTGAGGAACACACACACACACACACACACACAGGTACCTCTGTGCCACCTTATTCTACAAATCACTAGTTCTGAAACTTGTCATGCCACCTACATCAACTTCAGGAGCCCGGAGCGCAGAGTGTGCAAAGCTGTCATCAAGGCAAACGGTGGCTATTTGAAGAATCTCAACTGTTAAATACATTTTGATTTGTTTAACACTTTTTTGGTTACTACATGATTCCATATGTGTTATTACATAGTTTTGATGTCTTCACTTTTATTCTACAGTGTAGAAAATAGTAAAAAGAAAGAAAAACCTTTGAATCAGTAGGTTTGTCCAAACTTTTGACTGGTACTGTATATATAGTACCGTCTGATTTGTTAATATAAGGAATTATAGCTTTTGCTTTTGATAGTTAAGTATATTTAAAACCAGATACTTTTAGACTTTTACTGAAGTAGTATTTTATTGGGTGACTCACTTTTACTTGAGTCATTTTCTATTAAGGTATCTTTACTTTTACTCAAGTATGACAATTGAGTACTTTTTCTACCACTGTTTGATGCCATCTCTTGAATAGAGATACTCCTTTATTGTATGAAATAAAACGTGTTTCCTCAGAGAATAGCCCCACTCAAAACCAACATTAACACACTTACAGCACCCTCTCTCCCACAGAAACAAACACGTTAAATGTTACTGTTATGTCTCCAAAAACAGATAAAGTACATATTAATACTGAAGCACAGCAGATGCCTCGGCACATAACCTGATTTAGGATCTAAAGATTGACATGGGGCGATTCCACTCCAGTGTAGCCCTAAAATATTTTTGGTATCTCATGTTGGAAATACCGACTGGTATCCCACTCTGGCAGGCTTGTGTGTGTGTGTGTTTGCAGAAGTTAAATCTCCCTAGTGGTCCTCCGAATGTTCAGCACAGCAGAAGAGTTTCTCTTCAGGTCAGGGCACCATGTCTTTTGCTGGCAAAGGAGAAATCACCACTCTCTGAGAAAATGTGGTTGCTAATTAACTCATTAATGAGGCACACAGCCAGATAAAAAAAAAACAACAACATACATTTAACACACACTTCCTCATCTCCTTCATACAATCTTTGTCCTCTCTCTCTCTCTTCCAGACCACTTCAGGTGAGGACATGCGTGATTTCACCAAGGTGCTGAAAAACAAGTTCCGCTCCAAGAAGTACTTTGCCAAGCACCCCCGCTTGGGCTACTTACCGGTCCAGACTGTTCTAGAAGGAGACAATATGGAGATGTAAGTACCTTAAAGGGAGGGGGTCGTTGTGTTGCCCTCCTGTCAAGACTTTCATTTACACTCTCTCTGTGTTTATTTACCTGTCTGTAGAGCGCTATACCCTCTGGCAGACAATTTATCTGTACAGGCTGCTGCTTTGCTGTGGAGTGAGTCTGTCTGGACTTACACTGGTCGCTCGCTCAGACCCACATAAATCCTCAGTAATGGTGTTTAACTACATTTACATTTTAGTCATTTAGCAGACGCTCTTATCCAGAGGGACTTGCAGTTTTTTAGTGAGTGCATACATTTTCATACTGGCCCCCCGTGGGAATCGAACCTACAACCCTGGCATTGCAAACGCCATGCTCTACCAACTGAGCTACACGGGACTATTGCAGATTTAGCAGATGCTGGAGTCAGATGGCGGGAGGTGTGGGTTATGTCTCCCTCTCTGTCTCCATCTACTAGTAGCTCCCTAGAATATGTCTATCTTTCTCCCCACATCTCTTTATCTCACCCCTTTTTGCTACAGTATATCATCCTCTCTCAGTATCTTTCCATCTCTCTCTCTCTCTCTCTCTCTCTCTCTCTCTCTCTCTCTCTCTCTCTCTCTCTCTCTCTCTCTCTCTCTCTCTCTCTCTCTCTCTCTCTCTCTCTCTCTCTCTCTCTCTCTCTCTCTCTCTCTCTCTCTCTCTCTCTCTCTCGCTCTATCTATCTATCTCCTTCACACAGACACACACACACACACACGCACGCACATTCCAGATCTACACAGCCACTCCTCAGATAATTTACCCCAACATCCTCATTCCACTCCTCTCTCCACTCTGTCTTTCTTTCCCCCCCTCCTCTCTCTATCCCTATGACATATAATCCATTACCAAAAGTATTTGGACACCTGCTCATCAAACATCTTATTCCAAAATCATGGGCATTGATATTGATATTGGCCACTGATGTTGGACGATTAGGCCTGGGTCGCAGTCAGCGTTCCAATTCATCCCAAAGGTGTTCGATGTAGTTGAGGTCAGGGATCTGTGCAGGCCAGTCAAGTTCTTCCACACCTTAGGCTTGTGTGCGGCTGCTCGGCCATGGAAACCCATTTCATGAAACTCCCGACGAACAGTTATTGTGCTGACGTACCAATTCACAATAGCAGCACTTACAGTTGACCAATGAGTTTAGGAGTTGTGTGGGTTGGAGTTTGAGAGCGTGCATTTGGGGACTCTTCTTAAAACACATTAACTCAGACTTTTGTGTGGAGTCAATAACACAACACAGAGATATACACATTCTGACAAACACACACACAAACACACACTTCTGTCAACCCGAGCAGAAAGCAGAGGCGGCAGTAGCGAGTGCAGGCTAATGATATTCCCCCTGAATATATGGCGGTGTTTCTATGTTCCCAGTACCCTCTCTGTCTGTCAAGTAGGGAAAGGTGTCAGAGTGCACATGTGTTGTTTACCCCCTTTATAGAGGAGGAGAGGAGAGGAGAGGGGAGGAAAGAAACAAACATTGTTTAAGTGAGTGTCAAGGCAGCTTGTCCTTCAAGACCTGTTGTTGTGCACTGGCATGTGTTTAAAATAATCAGGATTTGTTTGGATTTAATACCTGTATTGGTATTCAGTGAAAATATAGAATATATGACACAACACAACATCATGCAAACAATACTGATGAGGAAAACCTTCTCCATGTAGGCTAGTTGTTGTAGAAAGAATTTGTAGCCACTATACATTTATATTCAGCACTCTGCACACACAGCATAATTTGATCAAGGCTTTGCAAATGAAAATGCCCTTCCCTCCCCTTAACTGTTAGAGTCAGTGTGGACTCTGTCTCTGAGTGTGCCTGTCACCCAGCCAAGGTCCATTACGGTTTGCTCTGCTGTTGGCTTTGTACATACCAGTCAGTCCCTTTCCCTAATACACTAATACACACACAGACAAAGTCTCCCTGATGGTGCCAGGGACATGGTTCAATGCAGAGACATGTTGTTTTTAGGTGTGAATTTCAATTAATATTTTTATTTAATGCAATTTGTCTAAGAATAATTTGAATAAAACATTTAACCAGAAAATAGTTATGCCAACAGTTATTTCTTGACAGATAAATGCCCTCAACACACTTTGTAAAGAAAAGTTATTTTGTCATAACGAGACTACTAAGTGTATTATGACTATTCTACAGCAGGGTTATACATTGAACAAATGCACGTTTGTGTTTTTCATGTGATTATTGTGCATTGCTAACTTTTTTCCATAGCTACGGGTTGTTGACAGTGACAATATAATTTCTATCGATGACTGTGGTTAAATGTGGTTACTCAGTATATCCAGGGAGGTTGGCTGTAGTTGGGCTGTCCTTTGGCCCGCTGCCATCTGAGGGAAAAGTGAACTCTTTAGGCTCAGCATCACTGACTCTCCAGGCACCTCACTCCTGCTGCCTGTTCTGCCTGCGCTCCATACAGCAGCAGCAGCAACATTAGTCAGAGCTAATCGCTCCCAAGGTCTCCCTCTCTCCTTCCTCCCTCGCTCTCTTCATCTTTTTCATGAGTGCACCCATCCGGAGGTTACAACACCCCAGCCTGTCATGAGAAAAATTGGAGGAAAGCGACAGTGTGTCTGGTTTTGAAAAAATCTACTGAAACCCTAGAAAGTGTTCTCCTGTTTTTAAAAAAAAACGTCCTAATGGCACCAGTTAACGGGGGTGCACAAAGTGGTAGCACACCACAGACAGAAGTCCCAAATAGCGCACTCTCCTTTGCTGAGTGATCATGTACAATAGGAGTCTCATTTTGGCAGAGAAGCAACCACAGCTTTCTTTACCACTGCGAGACACACACATCCATGAATCAGCGTTTTGCGTTTGAATGTGTCCACTTTCATGTTGCGAAAAACCCCACAAGGAATTATCTAACTTTCAGAGCTCACAAGCAATTATCTTAGCATCTCTAACGTCCTCTCCTTCTCAAAAATAACAAGATGCTTCTCTTCCTATCACATCTATATTTAGCAACTGTTATTTTTTGCTAGATTAAATTCATTTTTTTTCTTGCAATAGAAAGTGTGTTATCTGTGTGCACTGTGCAGTACATGTTTACAAATAGATTTTAATTTTGAAGACAAATAAAATGAAACCGTAATAAGGGAAAGGCACAGATTGGATATGGCATCTCGGTAATGCTGGCAAATGTCAAGTAAGCCTAATAATAGCTGCAGATTTGTCCTTGCAATCAGTGCTAAAACTTAAAAAGCATTCTTAACTACTACAGTTAGTACAGGCCTGGGACTACATAGCCTTGCTTCTAAGTTAATATTCCACTAAGATTATTTAAATAGGAACTCAGTTACCATATCACTTGGAAATGAATCGTTTAATCATCAGAAACCATTGGACCATAGGCTTAAAACGAAAGGGGAGATTCTATTTGGAGCAGCCTTTGAGAATAGGATGAACTTGCCCCTAAGGTCAGTTTTTATTTTCCTCTATAATAGTAAAGGTTAGGATTTGGGGTGGGCAAGCTGATCCGAGATCTGTGCCTAAGGGCAACATCTACCTGGAGGCAGGAAGAAAAAAGATGGCGGACTGAACACAGCAGGGTAGATCACCTCAAGATAAAAACGTAATATTCAATATCAGTAAGTTAGACTAAATATTAGCACCTCACAAACTGGTGGCTATAACCTTCAATCTGGATAACAACACAAAACAAATCATAAGGCTAGAGAAATGTATCAACAAATATTACAAAAACAAGCAACACCCAAACATGACAGAGAGTAAAAAAGGAGAACCAATCCCCAAAAGAAAACGTGACTCCTCGAAGGACACAGACAATTTGAGCTTTTCACAACCGGGAATGGTAAGGGTGGAAACCGATCTGTTAAAATCCATAAATGACAAACTGGGCATACTTGAATTAGTCAGTAAACATATAAAGGAGTTGAAGGCAAGCCTCGAGATGAGTGACGAAAAAGCTGTGACATTGGAGAAAGAAATAAACAAGCTAAAAGGGACAGTCAATCAGATTGAAACTGACGTTAATGAACTTAAAAAGGAGAACATCTTTCTGAGAGAAGCCTTACTTGACATACAGACTAGATCCATGAGAGAAAATCTGGTACTTACTGGTATCCAAGAGAAAGAAGGAGAAGTTCCTGAGGGTGGAGTGATTGAGTTCCTCCTAACAGCGCTTCAGATCCCATGCGAAGCTGTCAACAAAAGCCAACTAGAACGTGTACACAGTTTCGGACAGAGAGGACAGAGACATGAGCGCCCAATCGAGCCAAATTTGCTTTCTTTAAAGATACAAAAGTGGTTAAAAGCCTGGGTAAAAGACTTGCTGGCACCAAAATTGGCATGAATGATCAGTTTCCGAAGGAAATTGCAGAACGGCACAAAGGTCTGTACCCAATCTTCAAGAAGAATAGATTAAAAGGGAAACGTGTAGCTCTCGTAGTCGATAAACTGTATATTGATAACCAAATGTTCCGAGACACAAAGACAACTCCATGGCTTTTCTAAATATTACAAAGTTCCCATAGAGGAGTCGAATAATGGATCATCCAATACTAGCCATGGTAGGGATTGTAATAAAAAAATACACTGCTCAAAAAAATAAAGGGAACACTTAAACAACACAATGTGACTCCAAGTCAATCAAACTTCTGTGAAATTAAACTGTCCACTTAGGAAGCAACACTGATTGACAATACATTTCACATGCTGTTGTGCAAATGGAATAGACAACAGGTGGAAATTATAGGCAATTAGCAAGACACCCCCAATAAAGGACTGGTTTTGCAAGTGGTGACCACAGACCACTTCTCAGTTCCTATGCTTCCTGGCTGATGTTTTGGTCACTTTTGAATGCTGGCGGTGCTTTCACTCTAGTGGTAGCATAAGACGGAGTCTACAACCCACACAAGTGGCTCAGGTAGTGCAGCTCATCCAGGATGGCACATCAATGCGAGCTGTGGCAAGAAGGTTTGCTGTGTCTGTCAGCGTAGTGTCCAGAGCATGGAGGCGCTACCAGGAGACAGGCCAGTACATCAGGAGACGTGGAGGAGGCCGTAGGAGGGCAACAACCCAGCAGCAGGACTGCTACCTCCGCCTTTGTGCAAGGAGGAGCAGGAGGAGCACTGCCAGAGCCCTGCAAAATGACCTCCAGCAGGCCACAAATGTGCATGTGTCTGCTCAAACGGTCAGAAACAGACTCCATGAGGGTGGTATGAGGGCCCGACGTCCACAGGTGGGGGTTGTGCTTACAGCCCAACACCGTGCAGGACATTTGGCATTTGCCAGAGAACACCAAGATTGGCAAATTCGCCACTGGCGCCCTGTGCTCTTCACAGATGAAAGCAGGTTCACACTGAGCACGTGACAGATGTGACAGAGTCTGGAGACGCCGTGGAGAACGTTCTGCTGCTTGCAACATCCTCCAGCATGACCGGTTTGGCGGTGGGTCAGTCATGGTGTGGGGTGGCATTTCTTTGGGGGGCCGCACAGCCCTCCATGTGCTCGCCAGAGGTAGCCTGACTGCCATTAGGTACCGAGATGAGATCCACAGACCCCTTGTGAGACCATATGCTGGTGCGGTTGGCCCTGGGTTCCTCCTAATGCAAGACAATGCTAGACCTCATGTGGCTGGAGTGTGTCAGCAGTTCCTGCAAGAGGAAGGCATTGATGCTATGGACTGACCCGCCCGTTCCCCAGACCTGAATCCAATTGAGCACATCTGGGACATCATGTCTCGCTCCATCCACCAACGCCACGTTGCACCACAGACTGTCCATGAGTTGGCGGATGCTTTAGTCCAGGTCTGGGAGGAGATCCCTCAGGAGACCATCCGCCACCTCATCAGGAGCATGCCCAGGCGTTGTAGGGAGATCATACAGGCACGTGGAGGCCACACACACTACTGAGCCTCATTTTGACTTGTTTTAAGGACATTACATCAAAGTTGGATCAGCCTGTAGTGTGGTTTTCCACTTTCATTTTGAGGGTGACTCCAAATCCAGACCTCCATGGGTTGATACATTTGATTTCCATTGATAATTTTTGTGTGATTTTGTTGTCAGCACATTCAACTATGTAAAGAGAAAATTATTTAATATGATTATTTCATTCATTCAGATCTAGGATGTGTTATTGTAGTGTTCCCTTTATTTTTTTGAGCAGTGTATATAGAAAAGCAATAAAAAATTTAAAGAAATATACTACAACTACACTATACCATTCTAGATAGGGAATGTTGGAAAAAAAAATAATTTTAGACTTTCCATTTATAGTATTTCATAAATTGATAAGACGGCATTAGAAGAAAGGATAGTTAGTGAATAATACATCTTCAAATATAAGGAACTGGAACACAAAAGTACTCAATCAACATGGTAGAGATAAAACACAGAGGACATAGAAGGCACAGTATGTGGGTATGTGCGGATGTATTGTGATGGAATGTGGGGTGAGTGTTTTTGTGTTTGGAAAAGTATGGAGTTAAGTGAGTGAAAAAGGATAAGGGTTGCAAATCCCAGAGCCCATGTGTGTTTGTGAGCGGGGTTGTGAGAGAGAGCTTTCAATTTTATGCAGATATGGAATATACATTTAAAAATAAATTATGAATATAGTCTATCTATTTATTGTCCTATCATGATGGAATGGTCCCCAACCCTATACCCTAGACACCACCTGAGCGACCCATACACTAAGGAGAAGTTCTCATCTGTTTTATGGGCCTACTGTAAGTAGCCTATACGCAGCCAAATCAGAAAGATGAATGTGATGAGACCTACTAAAGCAGCACCACCCCTTCAAGATTCTGAGCCTGCCTAGCAGGGTTGGTCCTGCAAAGCCAAAGCCCCTTGATGGGAGAGCATAATATACAAGGAAATTCTCAAAGCTGCTAATGAGAACCTTGACGACCTTGTACCTAGCCGGTGGGGATTCCGGTGGGGTGCCCCCACCCAGGTAGTGGCAGTGCTGGCAACACTAGCTGCAGTAACCCATGGGGAGGGGGTCACACTCTGACATTCAGAGTGGGGGCATAATATTGTGGCCCTTGTGGCACAAAATCATCAAATGTCTGACTGCACAGAGATGCTTGGGAATATGGTCACAACGGGGGACCAGCGGGTTTGTGTTTAAGGGGAAGGGGGTGTATCTGATCTCCATCACCTAGGATTTGACAATAGTTAATAAAATATCAAAATTTTTGCCAGTTTTTTCTCAATTTTGCATGGCTTCACATACTGCTGCAACTGTATATGCATTCGTAAATCAAGTCCTTTCTTGAGTTGGTGTGACACTCTGGCTCCATGGACTTTATTATTGAGCCAGGGTTGTTCATTTTCCTTGTTTGGGTGTATTTCTATGTTGGGTATTCTGGTTGTTTCATTTCTATGTGTGGTGATTGTTCGTGATTATTCAGGTGACTCCCAATCGGAGGTAACGAGTGACAGCTGTCGGCTCGTTATCTCTGATTGGGAGCCATATTTATACTGTGTGTTTTCTCGTGGGTATTGTGGGTTTTTGTTCCATGTTTCTGTCAGTGTTACAGAGGACTTCACTATCGTCATTTGTTGTTTTTCGTGGTTGCTTTATTAAATAAAGTCATCATGTTCACTCCACGCGCTGCGTATTGGTCCGCTTCTTCAGACGATCGTGACAGAAAAACCCACCATAGAAGGACCAAGCAGCGTGTCCAGGAGCAAGACAGCTGGACATGGGAGGAAGCGCCTGGTAAGGAGCTCGAGAGGCTGGCGATGGCCCAGGTGGGCAAATCGTGGTCCTGGGAGGACATGCTCGGGGGCAAGGGACCTTGGGGGGAAATCAAGGCCCTGGCGAGAGAGGAGCAACGGCGTCAGCAGGGCCATCATCGTTGGAAGGACGAGAGGCAACCCCAAAAAGTTTTTTGGGGGGGGCACATGGCTGGGACGACGGGGCTAACGGAGGCAGAGAAGGGGCGAATTCAAGAGGCAACCAGGTTCACGGGGGTCACTGGCCAAAGTAGGGAAAGGAGATGTAGAGGCACGGCGTGAGAGACTGAGGTGTGTATCCAGTCCGGTCCGGCCCGTTCCAGTTCCCGGGGGTAGAGCCAGTGGTGTGTGCCTCCAGTACGGTCCGGCCTGTTACGACCCCTCGCACCAAGGATACGGTGCGCTCGCCAGCCCGGCCCGGCCTGTTCCGGCCACTCGCACCAGGGATACGGTGCGCTCGCCAGCCCAGCCCGGCCTGTTCCGGCCACTCGCACCAGGGATACGGTGCGCGTCGCCAGCCCTTTCCCACCAGTGCCTACACCACGCCCCAAGCCTCCTGTGTGTCTCCCGAGTCCTGTGCGTCCTGTTGCTGCTCTCCGCACTAGGCTTAATGTGAGTCCCCAGGGTCCAGCATGCCCTGTTCCGGCTCTCCGCACTAGCCCTTATGTGCGTCCCCAGGGCCAAGCATGCCCTGTTGCTGCTTCCCGCACTAGCCCTGAGATGCGTGTCCTCAGCCCGGTACCTCCAGTTCCGGCACCACGCATCAGGCCTACGGTGCGTCCCCAGGGCCAAGCATGCCCTGTTGCTGCTTCCCGCACTAGCCCTGAGATGCGTGTCCTCAGCCCGGTACCTCCAGTTCCGGCACCACGCATCAGGCCTACGGTGCGTCCCCAGGGGCCAAGCATGCCCTGTTGCTGCTTCCCGCACTAGCCCTGAGATGCGTGTCCTCAGCCCGGTACCTCCAGTTCCGGCACCACGCATCAGGCCTACGGTGCGTCCCCAGGGCCAAGCATGCCCTGTTGCTTCTCCCCGCACTAGCCCTGAGATGCGTGTCCTCAGCCCGGTAACTCCAGTTCCGGCACCACGCACCAGGCCTACGGTGCGCCTCAGACGGCCAGAGTCTGCCGTCTGCCCAACGGGGCCTGAACTGTCCGTCTGCCCAACGCCGTCTGAACTGCCCGTCTGCCCAACGGCGCCTGAACTGCCCGTCTGCCCAACGGCGCCTGAACTGTCCGTCTGCCCAACGCCGTCCTGAACTGCCCGTCTGCCCAACGCCGTCTGAACTGTCCGTCTGCCCAACGCCGTCTGAACTGCCCGTCTGTACTGAGCCTGCAAAGCCGCCCGTCTGCCATGAGCCTTCAGAGCCGTCCGCCAGACCGGGAGCCGCTAGAGCTCTCCGCCAGACAGGATCAGCCAGAGCCTTCCGCCAGACAGGATCAGCCAGAGCCTTCCGCCAGACAGGATCAGCCAGAGCCTTCCGCCAGACAGGATCAGCCAGAGCCTTCCGCCAGACAGGATCAGCCAGAGCCTTCCGCCAGACAGGATCAGCCAGAGCCTTCCGCCAGACAGGATCAGCCAGAGCCTTCCGCCAGACAGGATCAGCCAGAGCCTTCCGCCAGACAGGATCAGCCAGAGCCTTCCGCCAGACAGGATCAGCCAGAGCCTTCCGCCAGCCAGGATCTGCCAGAGCCGTCCAGCCAGGATCCGCCTGAGCCAGCCAGCCAGGATCCGCCAGCTAGTCAGGTACTGTCCCTTAGCCCGGTGCTGCCCTTTAGTCGGTGCTGCCCCTTAGTCCGGTGCTGCCCCTTAGCCCGGTGCTGCCCCCTTAGCCCGGTGCTGCCCCTTAGCCCGGTGCTGCCCCTTAGTCCGGTGCTGCCCCTTAGTCCGGTGCTGCCTCTAAGTCCGGTGCTGCCCCTTAGTCCGGTGCCGCCCCTTAATCCAGGTGGGTTTAGTTGGGGGTGGTCATGTGGAGGGGGCTACGGAAGCGGATAGTGACTAAGGTGGGGTGGGGACCACGACCTGGACCAGAACCGCCACCATGGACAGACGCCCACCCAGACCCTCCCCTAGACTGTATGCTGGTGCGCCCGGAGTGCGCACCTTTAGGGGTGGGTACTGTGACACTCTGGCTCCATGGACTTTATTATTGAGCCAGGGTTGTTCATTTTCCTTGTTTGGGTGTATTTCTATGTTGGGTATTCTGGTTGTTTCATTTCTATGTGTGGTGATTGTTCGTGATTATTCAGGTGACTCCCAATCGGAGGTAACGAGTGACAGCTGTCGGCTCGTTATCTCTGATTGGGAGCCATATTTATACTGTGTGTTTTCTCGTGGGTATTGTGGGTTTTTGTTCCATGTTTCTGTCAGTGTTACAGAGGACTTCACTATCGTCATTTGTTGTTTTTCGTGGTTGCTTTATTAAATAAAGTCATCATGTTCACTCCACGCGCTGCGTATTGGTCCGCTTCTTCAGACGATCGTGACAGTTGGGCTCTGGGATGGAACAACTGTTGAGCATCTGAGTTTATGGTTGTTGGTGGGGAAAGGGGTTAAGTGTGTATGAGTGTTTCTGTGTGTGTGTGTGTGTGTGTGTGTGTGTGTGTGTATATTTCTCCCATGGGTAAAGAAATTCAAAATGATATTAATTAACAGTAATTTTGATTCAAATGTGCAAATTGTCCAAACAGATCCTCAAGGTAGATGGATGATTTTAAATATGTTATTGGACCATAAACAGATATGGCTCATTAACCTATACAGTCCAAATGATGATGATCCACACTTCTTTGACAATATATATAATAATTGATCAACCCTTCAAGCAAAACAAGACTCTATTATTATGGTGGGAGATTATAACACGGTTTTAAATACCTCTATGGACCGTAAAGGAAATCACACTACAAACTATCACCCTCATTGTGACACTCTGGCTCCGGGACTTTTGTATTTCAGCCAGGGTGTATTTGTTTTGTGGGGTTTTGTTGTATAGGGTGTATTCGTTTGGTTGTGTTTTGGGTGAGTTATTTGTAGTGTCGTGTGACTCCCAATCGGAGGTAACGAGTGTCAGCTGTCGGCTCGTTATCTCTGATTGGGAGCCATATTTAAACTGTTTGTGTTCTCATGAGGGTTGTGGGTTTTTGTTCCTGTTTAGTCATTGTCACTATTGGACTTCACATTCGTCGCTTTGGTTTGTTGTTTTTGGTTGCTTTAAGTAAATAAAGTCAACATGTTCTTTTCACTCGCTGCGCCTTGGTCTCCTTCACTCCTCGACTGAACGTGACAGAAAAACCCACCGTAAAAGGACCAAGCAGCGTGTCAAGCGGCAACAGGACCTACCTACACAGGATTTATGGACGCCTATCAAGGATTCATGGACATGGGAGGAGATACTGGATGGAAAGGGTCCTTGGGCACAACCGGGAGAATATCGCCGCCCTCGTGAAGAGCTGGAGGCAGCTAAAGCCGAGAGGAGGTGGTATGAGGAGGCAGCACGGAGTCGAGGCTGGAAGCCCGTGGGTACTACCCAAAAATTTCTTGGGGGGCTTAAAGGGAGTGTGGCGAAGTCAGGTAGGAGACCTGCGCCTACTCCTGGACTTACCGTGGAGAGCGAGTACGGGCAGACACCGTGTTACGCAGTAGAGCGCATGGTGTCTCCTGTACGCAGGCATAGCCCGGTTCGGTACATTCCAGCTCCACGTATCGGCCGGGCTAGATTGAGCGTTGAGCCGGATGTCATGAAGCCGGCCCAACGATCTGGCCACCAGTGCGTCTCCTCGGGCCGGCTTACATGGCACCAGCCTTACGCATGGTGTCCCCGGTTCGCCCCACATAGGCCGGTGCGGGTTATTCCACCTCCCCGTACTGGTCGGGCGACGGGGAGCATCAACCCGGTAAGGTTGGGCAGGCTCAGTGCTCAAGGGGGCCAGTAAGCCTGCACGGTCCGGTATTTCCGGCGCCACCTCCCCACTCCAGCCCAGTACCACCAGTGCCTACACCACGCACTAGGCTTCCTGTACGTCTGCAGAGCCCTGTGTCTCCTCCACGCACTAGCTGTATGGTGCGTGTCTCCAGCCTTTTCCCACCAGTGCCTACACCACGCACCAAGCCTCCTGTGTGTTCCCCGAGTCCTGTGCGTCCTGTTGCTGCTCTCCGCACTAGGCCTTATGTGCGTCCCCAGGGTCCAGCATGCCCTGTTCCTGCTCTCCGCACTAGGCCTTATGTGCGTCCCCAGGGTCCAGCATGCCCTGTTGCTTCTCCCGCACTAGCCCTGAGATGCGTGTCCTCAGCCCGGTACCTCCAGTTCCGGCACCACGCCACCAGGCCTACGGTGCGCCTCAGACGGCCAGAGTCTGCCGTCTGCCAACCGGGGTCTGAACTGCCCGTCTGCCCTAAGGCGCTTGAACTGGCCATCTGTACTGAGCCTGCAAAGCCGCCCGTCTGCCATGAGCCTTCAAAGCCGTCCGCCAGACCGGAGCCGCTAGAGCCTTCCGCCAGACAGGATCAGCCAGAGCCTTCCGCCAGACAGGATCAGCCAGAGCCTTCCGCCAGCCATGAGCAGCCAGATCCGTCAGCCAGCCGCGAGCAGCCAGATCCGTCAGCCAGCCGTGAGCAGCCAGATCCGTCAGCCAGCCGCGAGCAGCCAGATCCGTCGGCCAGCCATGCGAGCAGCCAGATCCGTCAGCCAGCCGCGAGCAGCCAGATCCGTCAGCCGGCCGCGAGCAGCCAGATCCGTCCAGCCAGCCATGAGCAGCCAGATCCGTCAGCCAGCCATGAGCAGCCAGATCCATCAGCCAGCCATGAGCAGCCAGATCTTTCAGCCAGCCATGAGCCGTCCAGCCAGGATCCGCCAGAGCCGTCCAGCCAGGATCCGCCAGAGTCAGCCAGCCAGGATCCGCCATTGAGTCCGGTGCTGTCCCTTAGCCCGATGCTGTCCCTTAGCCCGATGCTGTCCCTTAGCCCGATGCTGCCTCTTAGCCCGGTGCTGCCCCTAAATCCAGGTGGGGTAAGTTGGAGGGTGGTCATGTGGAGGAGGCTAGGGAAGCGGGTGGTGACTAAGGTGGGGTGGGGACCACGACCAGGGCCAGAACCGCCACCGTGGACAGACGCCCACCCAGACCCTCCCCTAGACTGTATGCTGGTGCGCCCGGAGGTCGCACCTTTAGGGGGGGGTACTGTGACACTCTGGCTCTGGGACTTTTGTATTTGAGCCAGGGTGTATTTGTTTTGTGGGGGTTTTTGTTGTATAGGGTGTATTCGTTTGGTTGTGTTTTTGGGTTAGTTATTTGTAGTGTCGTGTGACTCCCAATCGGAGGTAACGAGTGTCAGCTGTCGGCTCGTTATCTCTGATTGGGAGCCATATTTAAACTGTTTGTGTTCTCATGAGGGTTGTGGGTTTTTGTTCCTGTTTAGTCATTGTCACTATTGGACTTCACATTCGTCGCTTTGGTTTGTTGTTTTTGGTTGCTTTAAGTAAATAAAGTCAACATGTTCTTTTCACTCGCTGCGCCTTGGTCTCCTTCACTCCTCGACGAACGTGACACTCATGCACTTAAGGAAATCATGAATGGTGGATATATGGAGGCTTAAATATCCTGACCTAGTGAGATATACATGGCGTAGGCTCATTCAAGCTAGTCGTCTTGATTACTTTCTTATGTCATTCTCTCTGGCACCAAATGTTTAAAAAGTGTTGATAGGGGACAGAATGTTGTCGGACCATCACATAATTGGCATATACATTACTCGTACAGAATTTCCACGTGGGCAAGGATATTGGAAATCTAATCAAAGCCTATTGGATGATAACTTGTTTTTAACTAGGACAGAGTAATTTATAACTGACTTTTTCTGACATACCATAGGTACAGCAGATCCCCTTATTGTGTGGGACACTTTTAAATGTGCTTTAGAGGCCATGCATTTCAGTACTCATCTCTAAAACAAAAGCTAATAAGGTCAAAAGAGTCCATATTAACAAAGGAAATGGATGGACTAACAGTACATATACAGTGAGGGAAAAATGTATTTGATCCCCTGCTGATTTTGTAAGTTTGCCCACTGACAAAGAAATGATCAGTCTATAATTTTAATGGTAGGTTTATTTGAACAGTGAGAGACAGAATAACAACAAAAAAATCCAGAAAAACGCATGTCAAAAATGTTATAAATTGATTTGATTTTAATGAGGGAAATAAGTATTTGACCCCCTCTCAATCAGAAAGATTTCTGGCTCCCAGGTGTATTTTATACACGTAACGAGCTGAGATTAGGAGCACACTCTTAAAGGGAGTGCTCCTAATCTCAGTTTGTTACCTGTATAAAAGACACCTGTCCACAGAAGCAATCAATCAATCAGATTCCAAACTCTCCACCATGGCCAAGACCAACGAGCTCTCCAAGGATGTCAGGGACAAGATTGTAGACCTACACAAGGCTGGAATGGGCTACAAGACCATCGCCAAGCAGCTTGGTGAGAAGGTGACAACAGTTGGTGAAAAGAAAAACAAAAGAACTGTCAATCTCCCTTGGCCTGGGGCTCCATGCACGATCTCACCTCGTGGAGTTGCAATGATCATGAGAATGGTGAGGAATCAGCCCAGATCTACACAGGAGGATCTTGTCAATGATCTCAAGGCAGCTGGGACCATAGTCACCAAGAAAACAATTGGTAACACACTATGCCGTGAAGGACTGAAATCCTGCAGCGCCCGCAAGGTCCCCCTGCTCAAGAAAGCACATATACAGGCCCGTCTGAAGTTTGCCAATGAACATCTGAATGATTTAGAGGAGAACTGGGTGGAAGTGTTGTGGTCAGATGAGACCAAAATGGAGCTCTTTGGCATCAACTCAACTCGCCGTGTTTGGAGGAGGAGGAATGCTGCCTATGACCCCAAGAACACCATCCCCACCGTCAAACATGGAGGTGGAAACATTATGCATTGGGGGTGTTTTTCCCCAAAGGGGACAGGACAACTTCACCGCATCAAAGGGACGATGGACAGGGCCATGTACCGTCAAATCTTGGGTGAGAACCTCCTTCCCTCAGCCAGGGCATTGAAAATGGATCATGGATGGGTATTCCAGCATGACAATGACCCAAAACCCACGGCCAAGGCAACAAAGGAGTGGCTCAAGAAGAAGCACATTAAAGTCCTGGAGTGGCCAAGCCAATCTCCAGACCTTAATCCCATAGAACATCTGTGGAGGGAGCTGAAGGTTCGAGTTGCCAAACGTCAGGCTCGAAACCTTAATGACTTGGAGAAGATCTGCAAAGTCGAGTGGGACAAAATCCCTCCTGAGATGTGTGCAAACCTGGTGGCCAACCACAAGAAACGTCTGACCTCTGTGATTGCCAACAAGGGTTTTGCCACCAAGTACTAAATCATGTTTTGCAGAGGGGTCAAATACTTATTTCACTCATTAAAATGCAAATCAATTGGTAACATTTTTGACATGCATTTTTCTGTATTTTTGTTTTGTTATTCTGTCTCTCACTGTTCAAAAAAACCTACCATTACAATTATAGACTGATCATGTTTTTGTCAGTGGGCAAACGTACAAATCAGCAGGGGATCAAATATTTTTTCCCTCACTGTATAAACACCATGGCACCACGCAGCCGTCATACCGCTCAGGAAGGAGATGCGTTCCGTCTCCTAGAGATGAACGTACTTTGGTGCAAAATGTGCAAATCAATCCCAGAACAACAGCAAAGGACCTTGTGAAGGTGTATGTAAACTTCCGACTTCAACTGTATGTATGTGTATTTGTATGTATGTATATGTACAGTACCAGTCAAACGTTTGGACACGCCTACTCATTCAAGGTTTATTTTATTTTTTTACTATTTTCTACATTGTAGAATAATAATGAAGACATCAAAACTATGAAATAACACATATGTAATCATGTAGTAACCAAAAAAGTGTTCTGGGATTCATCATTATGCGCACCTGCACGTGATCATCAGGTATCACCTTCCTGATTACCTCCCCTATATATATCACACCCTTTGGTTCCTTCGCCAGGCGTTATTGACTCTGTGTTTGTGTTTCATGTCTGTACGCTACTCGTGTTTGTTGTTTTGTTCCATGTTTCATTTATTATTAACTTCACTCCCTATACTTGCTTCCCGACTCCCAGCGTACACGTTACAACAGCTTTGCACACTCTTGGCATTCTCTCAACCAGCTTCATGAGGTAGTCACCTGGAATGCATTTCAATTAACAGGTGTGCCTTGTTAAAAGTTAATTTGTGGAATTTCTTTCCTTCTTAATGCATTTGAGCCAATACATTGTGTTGTGACAAGGTAGGGTGGGTATACAGAAGTTAGCCCTATTTGGTAAAAGACCAAGTCCATATTATGGCAAGAACAGCTCAAATAAGCAAAGAGAAACGACAGTCCATCATTACTTTAAGACATGAAGGTCAGTCAATGCGGAACATTTCAAGAACTTTGAAAGTTTCTTCAAGTGCTGTCGCAAAAACCATCAAGCACTATGATGAAACTGGCTCTCCTGAAGACCGCCACAGGAACGGAAGACCCAGAGTTACCTCTGCTGCAGAGGATAAATTCATTAGAATAACTACACCTCAGATTGCAGCCCAAATAAATGCTTCACAGAGTTCAATTAACAGACAAATCTCAACATCAACTGTTCAGACTGCATGAATCAGGCCTTCATGGTCTAATTGCTGCAAAGAAACCACTACTAAAGGACACCTATAAGAAGAAGAGACTTGCTTGGGCCAAGAAACACGAGCAATGGACATTAGACCGGTGGAAATCTGTCCTTTGGTCTGATGAGTCCAAAGTTGAGATTTTTGGATCCAAACGCCGTGTCTTTGTGAGACGCAGAGTAGGTGAACGGATGATCTTTGCATGTGTGGTTCCCATCATGAAGCATGGATGAGTTGGTGTGATGGTGTGGGGGTGCTTTGCTGGTGACACTGTCTGTGATTTATTTAGAATTCAAGGCACACTTAACCAGCATGGTTACCACAGCATTCTGCAGCGATACGCCATCCCATCTGGTTTGCGCTTAGTGGGACTATCATTTGTTTTTCAACAGGACAATGACCCAACACACCTCCAGGCTATTTGACCAAGAAGGAGAGTGATGGAGTGCTGCAAAAGATGACCTGGCCTCCGCAAAAGCAGCCAACAAGTGCTCAGCATATGTGGGAACTTCTTCAAGACTGTTGGAAAAGCATCCCAGGTGAAGCTGGTTGAGAGAATGCCAAGAGTCTGCAAAGCTGTCATCAAGGCAAATGTTGGCTACTTTGAAGAATCTGAAATATAAAATATATTTTGATTTGTTTAACACTTCTTTGGTTACTACATTATTCCATATGTGCTATTTCATAGTTTTGATGTCTTCACTATTATTCTACAATGTAGAAAAAGTAAAAAATAAAGAAAAACCCTTGAATGAGTAGGTGTGTCCAAACTTTTGACTGGTACTGTATGTGTATATGTACCCACATTTACATATATGTGGGTATGTATGTGTATGTGTGTATATATATAAATATATTTACATAAAAAATATATGGGTGATTGGAAATGATGCAGACTGTCACGACTGTCAGTGAGATGCGGTTGAAGAAGTCAGGCGCAGGACACGGAACTCTCGGAAACGTACTTTAATCCGATACTGAAAAGATGAACACAGAATGACTCCACGCAGGGAGGAAATAACCCGCTCACAAACGACATACGTGAAGGGAAACAATCACACACAAGATCCCGATGAGAGACAGGGGTAATTATAGGGCAACAATCAAACATAATGTGGAACAGGTGTAAACAATACAGACAAAACTAGACAGACACCGATAACATCGAACGGCAGCAGCTAGTACTCCGGGGGCACGAACGCCGAAGCCTGCCCGAGCAAGGAGGAGGAGCAGCCTCGGCAGAATCCGTGACAGTACCCCCCTGGCGCTGCGGCTCCAGCCGTGCGCCGACCCCGGCCTCAGGGACGGCCAGGAGGACGCGGAGCAGGGCGAAGTCGGATGACTCCGGTGGAACTCTGTCAACAGGGAGGGATCTAGGATGTCCCTCCTAGGGACCCAGCACCGTTCCTCCGGACCGTACCCCTCCCACTCCACGAGATACTGCAGACCCCCATCCGACGCCTCGAATCCACGATGGAACGGACTGAGTACGCCGGAGCCCCTTCGATGTCTAGTGGGGGCGGAGGGGCCTCTCGTACCTCATTCTCCTGGTGTGGACCAGCTACCACCGGCCTGAGGAGAGACACATGGAACGAGGGGTTAATGCGATAATTAATAGGCAGTTTTAACCTATAACATACCTCGTTCAATCTCCTCAGGACTTTAAATGGCCCCACAAACCGCCGACCCAGCTTCCGGCCGGGCAGGTGAAGGGGCAGGTTTCTGGTCGAGAGCCAGACCCGATCTCCAGGTGCATAAACCGGACCCTCACTGCGGTGGCGATCGGCGCTCGCCTTTTGCCGTCTGATGGCCCGCTGCAGATGGACATGCGCAGCGTTCCATGTCTCCTCCGAGCGCCGAAACCATTCATCCACCGCAGGAGCCTCGATCTGGCTCTGATGCCAGGGTGCCAGAACCGGCTGATAGCCCAACACACACTGGAAAGGCGTAAGATTAGTGGAGGAGTGGCGGAGTGAGTTTTGGGCTATCTCTGCCCAGGGAATATATACCCCGACCACTCCTCCTGCCGGTCCTGGCAATAGGACCTCAGAAACCTACCCACATCCTGGTTTACTCTCTCCACCTGCCCATTACTCTCAGGGTGAAAACCTGAGGTAAGGCTGATCGAGACCCCCAAACGTTCCATAAACGCCCTCCACACTCTAGAGGTGAACTGGGGACCTCAATCAGACACTATATCCTCAGGCACCTCGTAGTGCCGGAAAATGTGAGTAAACAGGGCTTCGGCCGTTTGTAGGGCTGTAGGAAGACCTGGCATAGGGATGAGACGGCAGGCCTTAGAAAACCGATCCACAACGACCAAGATCGTGGTATTCCCCTGGGAGGGGGGAAGGTCCATGACAAAATCCACCGACAGGTGAGACCACGGCCATTGTGGAACGGGTAGAGGTTGTAACTTCCCTCTGGGCAGGTGTCTAGGCGCCTTACACTGGGCGCACACCGAGCAGGAAGAAACGTAAACCCTCACGTCCCTGGCTAAGGTGGGCCACCAGTACTTCCCGCTAAGACAGTGCACCGTCCGACCAATACCAGGATGACCAGAGGAGGGTGACGTGTGAGCCCAATAAATCAGTCGGTCACGGACCTCGAGCGGCACGTACCTCCGTCCCTCTGGACACTCTGGGGGAGTAGGGTCAGTACGTAACGCCCGCTCGATTTCCGTGTCGACCTCCCACACCACCGGTGCCACTAGACAAGACTCCGGTAGTATGGGAGTGGGCTTAATGGACCTCTCCTCTGTGTCATATCGTAGGGACAGGGGGTCTGCCTTAACGTTCTGTGACCCTGGGATATAAGTGATCTTAAATACAAACTGGGCAAGAAACATGGCCCACCTAGACTGACGAGGGTTCAGTCTCTTCGCTGCCCGGATGTACTCCAGGTTACGATGGTCAGTCAGAATGAGAAAAGGGTGGTTAGCCCCCTCAAGCCAATGTCTCCACACCTTCAGGGCGTGGACCACCGCTAGCAGCTCCCTGTCCCCCACGTCATAATTGCGTTCCGCCGGACTGAGCTTCTTGGAATAGAAAGCACAGGGGCGGAGTTTAGGAGGCGTGCCCGAGCGCTGAGACAGTATAGCACCGATCCCCGCCTCGGGACGCATCCACCTCAACTTGAACGCCAAAGAGGGATCCGGATGTGCCAGCACCGGAGCCGAGGTGAACAGGTCCTTCAAATGACTAAACGCCCTGTCCGCCTCAGCCGACCACTGCAAACGCACCGGGCCCCCCTTTAGCAGGGAGGTAATGGGAGCTGCTACCTGTCCAAAACCCCGGATAAACCTCCGGTAGTAATTGGCAAAACCCAAAAACCGCTGCACCTCCTTTACCGTAGTGGGAGTCTGCCAATTATGCACGGCTGAAACGCGGTCCATCTCCATCTCCACCCCTGACGCAGACAACCGGTGTCCCAGGAAGGAGATGGACTCCTGGAAAAACAGACATTTATCTGCCTTCACATACAGATCATGCTCCAACAGTCTACCCAGCACCCGACGTACCAGGGACACATGCTCGGTACGTGTAGCGGAGTATATCAGAATGTCATCAATATACACCACTACCCCCTGTCTATGCAAATCCCGGAAAATATTGTCCACAAATGATTGGAAGACTGAAGGAGCATTCATTAGACCGTATGGCATGACGAGGTACTCATAGTGACCCGAGGTGGTACTGAATGCTGTCTTCCACTCATCTCCTTCCCGAATGCGCACCAGGTTGTAAGCGCTCCTGAGATCCAATTTTGTGAAGAAGCGCGCCCCGTGTAATGACTCCGTCATACTAGCAATCAGAGGGAGAGGATAGCTGTATTTAATAGTGATCTGATTGAGACCACGGTAATCAATACACGGGCGTAAACCCCCATCCTTCTTCTTCACAAAAAACAAACTTGAGGACGCAGGGGAAGTGGACGGCCGTATTTATCCCTGTCTCAAGGATTCGGTGACATAAGTCTCCATAGCAGCCGTCTCCTCCTGAGACAGAGGATACACATGGCTACGAGGGAGCGCAGCGCCAACCTGGAGGTCTATCGCACAATCCCCCTGTCGATGAGGTGGTAATTGAGTCGCCTTCTTCTTACAGAAGGCGCGTGCCCAATCGGCATACTCAGGAGGAATGTGCATTGTGGGCATTTGGTTCAGACTTTCCACCGTCGTTGCCCCTACTGAAACACCTACACACCGCCCCACACACTGATCAGACCATCCCTTGAGAGCCCACTGTTGCCATGAAATGTTGGGGTCATGAGATGTTAACCAGGGAAGCCCCAACACCACAGGAAACGCAGGAGAGTCAATTAAATACAACTGTATAGTCTCCTCATGACCATTCTGCGTTTTCATCTTCAGTGGCGCTGTGACCTCTCTAATCAATCCCGACCCCAAAGGCCGGCTGTCTAGGGCATGGATAGGGAAGGGCACATCGACTGGTAATATAGGGATTCCTAACTTATATGAGAAATGGCGATCGATAAAATTCCCAGCTGCGCCTGAATCGACTAGCGCCTTATGCTGGGAGTAAGAAGAAACATCTGGAAACACAACTTGAATACACATATGAACAACAGAGAGCTCTGGGTGAGTTGGGGCCTTACTCACCTGGAATGACTCATCAGTGCGTTGCCTGCTGCCTCGAATCCGAGGAGACCCTCCCCAGCACCGAACCGCCGTGTGTCCTCTGCGGCCACAGTTGGTGCAGGGGACAGCCTCTCTCCTGGCCTCCCTACTACCAGCACCCCCGAGCTCCATAGGGCTCGGCTCGGAAGTGCTGGGGGATGGAATGGACGGCCCCAGCTCCGGACGTCCGCGGGTAGCCAACAGGGTATCCAGGCGAATCGACATGTCCACCAGCTGATCGAAGCTTAGGTTGGTGTCCCTGCAGGCCAACTCTCGACGAACGTCCTCTCTTAAGCTACACCTGTAGTGGTCGATGAGGGCCCTCTCATTCCATCCCGAATTGGCAGCCAGAGTCCGGAAGTCCAGTGCGAATTCCTGCGCGCTCCTCCTCCCCTGTCTGAGGTGGAACAGACGCTCACCCGCCGCCTTCCCCTCCGGGGGATGATCGAACACCGCCCTGAAGCGGCGAGTGAACTCTGCATAGTTCACAGTAGCGGCGTCTATTCCTCCCCACTCGGCTTTGGCCCACTCCAGTGCCTTGCCGGACAGACAGGAGATGAGGGCGGACACGCTCTCGTATCCCGAGGGTGCCTGGTGAATGGTTGCCAGGTAAAGTTCCACCTGGAGCAGGAAACCCTGACACCTGGCTGCGGTGCCATCATAAGCCCTCGGGAGCGAGAGCCGAATCCCACTGGACTCCTGATGTGAGACGATAGGAGTGGCCGATGGTGGTGGTATCGTTGGAGGAGGTGTGGGCAAACCTCCTCTCTCCCATCGTCCCAAGGTGTTCATCACCCTTTCCATGGCGGCACCAAGATCTTGAAGCATAGCTGCCTGTTGTAGGACGCGCTCCTCGAGTGATCCGGTCGGTGCCGTCGCTCCTGCTGACTCCATGTTGTGGTGTGTGATTCTGTCACGACTGTCAGTGAGATGCGGTTGAAGAAGTCAGGTGCAGGACACGGAACTCTCGGAAACGTACTTTAATCCGATACTGAAAAGATGAACACAGAATGACTCCACGCAGGGAGGAAATAACCCGCTCACAAACGACATACGTGAAGGGAAACAATCACAAACAAGATCCCGATGAGAGACAGGGGTAATTATAGGGCAACAATCAAACATAATGTGGAACAGGTGTAAACAATACAGACAAAACTAGACAGACACCGATAACATCGAACGGCAGCAGCTAGTACTCCGGGGACGACGAACGCCGAAGCCTGCCCGAGCAAGGAGGAGGAGCAGCCTCGGCAGAATCCGTGACACAGACAATTACATTGATGGAAGCTACAATCTCTCCGCAATATTAATGCTGATCTACCCCATAATAAAAAATAATAAAAAACATCTACCTGGTGTGCTGTGTGCTCCTGTTGTCGCCCTCTTCTGGCCCCCTCCAAGCATAGCCCATCTTATGCTGTTGGTTTGAACCCTACCACCTGTACTCTCCTCCTATTGGTTCTTGACCTTGTTGCTGTTATATAGCCCTAATGATTGATGTTCTGTGGTTCCTCTCCTCCCTTCCCTTCCTTCCCTCCTTCCCTCCGTTTCTCTTACAGTCCCGTCACTCTCATCAGCATGTGTCCGGAGCAGTACGAGTGAGTATCTGCACGTGCCCACTCCCTCCCCCCTCGAGATCAGAATGCCCTCCTCCATGTCCCTGCATCTAAAACTCACCACCCCAACCACCCCCACTCAGCCGTCATACCACATGTTACCTCTCTGCCCGATCTACCAACCAAGCTCTTCCTCCTCCTCTTCCTCACAGCATCCTCTTCCTCCTGACATCCTTTCATCCCACTAGCGGTGCAGTAACTCCTGACCGGCTACCTAGATCATCACAATCTTCTGTTGTTGATTTGTTTGTATGTTTGTTTGTTTATTATATTATCATTGATTACTAGTGTTATTGTGTCTCATTTTATACCCATCTCCACCCTTCCATTCCCTCTCTCCAGGCCTTCCCAGTCATCCCAGCTCGCTCATGATGACAGTCATTCCAGGATAGAGCAGTACGCTAGCAGGTACTGTACGCTTCACATTCACTTGGTCGTGTAGAAGTTGAGAATACATACAGTGCATTCAGAAAGTATTCAGACCCCTTCACTGTTTCCATATTTTAAGGACTTTGTTGTCCTTAAGCCATTTTGCCACAACTTTGGAAGTATGCTTGGGGTCATTGTCCATTTGCAACACCCATTTGCGACAAAGCTTTAACTTCCTGACTGATGTCTTGAGATGTTGTTTCAATATATCCACATAATTTTCCTTCCTCATGATGCCATCTATTTTGTGAATTGCACCAGTCCCTCCTGCAGCAAAGCACCCCCACAGCATGATGCTGCCACCCCCATGCTTCACGGTTGGGATGGTGTTCTTCGGCTTGCAAGCAACCCCCTTTTTCCTCCAAACATAACCATGGTCATTATGGCCAAACAGATATATTTTTGTTTCATCAGACCAGAGGATATTTCTCCAAAAAGTACGATCTTTGTCCCCATGTGCAGTTGCAAACCGTAGCCTGGCATTTTTATGGTGGTTTTGGAGCAGTGGCTTCTTCCTTGATGAGCAGCCTTTCAGGTTATGTCGATATAGGACTCAATTTACTGTGGATATAGATACTTTTGTACCTGTTTCCTCCAGCATCTTCACAAGGTCCTTTGCTGTTGTTCTGGGATGGATTTGCACTTTTCGCACCAAAGTATGTTCATCTCTAGGAGACAGAACGCGTCGCCTTCCTGAGCGGTATGATGGCTGCGTGATCCCATGGTGTTTATACTTGCATACTATTGTTTGTACAGATGAACGTGGTACCTTCAGGCATTTGGAAATTGCTCCCAAGGATGAACCAGACTTGTGGAGGTCTACACATTTTTTTCTGAGGTCTTGGCTGATTTCTTTTTATTTTCCAATGATGTCAAGCAAAGAGGCACTGAATGTGAAGGTAGGCCTTGAAATACATCCACAGGTACACCTCCAATTAAATCAAATGATGTCAATTAGCCTATCAGAAGCTTCTAAAGCCATGACATCATTTTCTGGAATTTTCCAAGCTGTTTAAAGGCACAGTCAACTTAGTGTATGTAAACATCTGACCCACTGGAATTGTGATACAGTGAATTATAAGTGAAATAATCTGTCTGTAAACAATTGTTGGAATAATTACTTGTGTCATACAGAAAATAGATGTCCTAACCGACTTGCCAAATCTAGAGTTTGTTAACCAGAAATTTGTGGAGTGGTTGAAAAACGAATTTTAATGACTCCAACCTAAGTGTATGTAAACAACTGTATGTTTATGTTATATTTCTGTTTTTGTTTTTTGAATAAGGCTGTAATGTAACAAAATGTGGAAAAAGTGAAGGGGTCTGAATACTTTCTGAATGCAATGTATTACCGTCTATGCCGTCTACACTGTTGTCCATTAACGTAGAGACAGTAGGGCTAGCCTCCCCTGCAAATATTACTGTGCCCCCTCAGTTCCAGCCATTCCATATGCTATACTGACAGGATTTGACCACCTGGTCTGACACATCCTTCCCTTTCATGAACCATTAACCCACAGATCAATGGCTACAGCCCCTCACTGTTACCAGTTAACAAGCTGCCTTGACACACACACACACACACATATGTGCACACACACACATACACATACACATACACATACACATACACATACACATATACACATATACACAGACTCCGTATTAACATACTAGCCCTATCCCAATGTCAGCCTTGTGCCAGTGTAGGGATCATAATCTCCCTTGGAGCTATGAAGCTCCCCTCTCGCCCTCTCTTTATTACACAGCTCAATAAATAGAGCTGTTGATCTGCTGGCCCAATCTAATTACCTTCTGTGTGTGTGTGTGTGTGTGTGGGCAACAAGGCCAGGGCCAGTAATCCACTGTGTTCCCCTCCCAACTGCATGGATCTATCACAACACCCACAATCCACCCGTGCCCAACAGGATTGGACCAGTGTGGTTCTGAACCTCTCGTCCCAGTCACTGTACCATAATCTATCTCATGTCATAATTGGGTCCCATATTGTAATGGCTGATCCCCTGGCTGTTGGACTGAACTCTGTCTGAATGCCTGATGTCTGCTGTCCACTCGTTATGTTATGTCACATTTCATCCGCTCAGCTAGAAAGTTGCACTAGCCAGCAGTGTTTGGTACATTGACCTCCATGTTAACGTTCATTAACTCATCCAGCTAATGTCTGTATCTGTATGTGTTTCTCAGACTGGCTCAGATGGAATGCTCCAATGGTTCTCTGCCCACTGACAGCAGCTCAGCTACAGGAAGCATGTAAGTAAACATTAGTTGCCACAAGTATCCATTAGTAACCATTAGGTTTCCCAACTGTCCACCGACCTGTCAACCTTGAGGTTAGACTAATGGACTTCATATCTCTGTCATGACTACCTGTGTTATGTTTGACTCAATGGACTGTGGAGTTACACTACAGTATGTCTCTCACCCTGCCATAAAATATTGAAGTCTCTCTGTTAATTCATGTGTTAGAGCTTTGAGGGCATGTATAAAAAATATAATGATTATTATTGTCATTATTTGGTCTGTGATAATTGAAGAAGCAGAGAACAATATATAGAAAATAGGATGGGTGAGAGAATGGGGGAGAAGGAGGAGAAATGGAGATGGAAAAACTGAGAGGGAGGAGAGAAGTTTGAATTACGCACGGGGGGAGGAAAGATAAGGATGGAAAGAGTGGGGAAGAGAGAAAGTTACAGTGCGTTAAAGAGAGAAAGATGGTTTGCTTTGATATAGATTAGAATGAATGATCTTGGAGTTGGAAGATGGTTATGGTGAGAGAGAACTTTCAAGAGAAAAGGTGGGGCGAGAGAGGGAGAGGGCATGACAAAAGATAAAGAGGCGGTAAGCAATACTGAAGCTCCAGATTTGTGTGTGTGTGTCTGTCTGAGGGGGAGAGAGAAAGAGAGCGAGAGCTTGAGATTGTTTCTATAGACGTTCCCTTAAAACTGCCTGAAGGGCACCTATTCCCATCTGAGGTTCTAATCGGGGGAATGAGTTCTCTGAGCTCTGACACCCTCTGAGGTCACACACACACTGATGCTGGTTGGAGCTCTCTGTACACCTTCTGTTGCTGTGATCCTGTGTTTAGAGGGGGGGTTAGAATGTGATGATCCCTCAACCTACTCTGATAAGAGAGAGAAGCAGAGCTGAAGTCTGCAGATATCCCTCAGATGATCTGCATGTGTGCACGTGTGCGTACACTGAAGCTCATGTGGGATTTGGAAATGGTTTTCAGTGAGGACACGTTGGCAAAAATCAACCCACACATGAAGGAGCATCAGGGGTGTTTGAGGGAGCAGGAGACAACTGCATAAGAGAGAAATATAATCAGGGACACAGTGAGCATGATAGACAGATTGGAGAGAGATAGAGAGGGAAAAGAGAGTGACAGAAAGATAGAAAAAGTGGGAGAGAGTGAGAGAGACAGGCAGCGTGGGTAGACTGAAACGTTTCAGGGTCTTGAGTCTCGACCAACTCTACACACTCACACACTACACACTTATGTACATACCCCAACCAGAAGCCATGGATTACAGGCAACATCCACATTGAGCTAAAGGCTAGAGCTGCCGCTTTCAAGGAGTGGGACATTTTTCCTGAAGCTTATTAAAAATCCTGCTACGACCTCCGACGAGCTATCAAACAGAAAAGTGTCAATACAGGATAAGATCGTATCCCACTACGCCGGCTCTGACGCTCAACGGATGTGTCAGGGCTTGCAAATTATCACGGATTACATAGGGAAACCGAGCCACGAGTTGCCCAGCGATGCGAGCCTACCAGACAAACTACATGCCTTCTATGCTCGCTTCAAGGCAAGCAACACTGAACCATGCATGAGAGCACCAGCTGTTCCGGACGACTGTGTGATGTCGCTCTCTGTAGCCGATGTGAGTAAGACCTTTAAACAGGTTAACATTCACAAGGCCGCGGGGCCAGAAGGAATACCAGGATGCATACACTGCGCTGCATGCGCTGACCAGCTGGCCCTGTAGCACTCTATAGCCATGACATGCTTTGAAAGGCTGGTCATGGCTCACTCCAATTCGCATACTGCCCCAAGAGATCCACTGATGACGCAATCGCTATTGCACTCAACACTGCCCTCACCCACCTGGACAAAAGGAATACCAATGTAAGAATGCTGTTCATTGAGAACAGCTCAGCATTCAAAACCATAGTCCCCTCCATGCTCATCACCAAGATCAGGACCCTGGGACTGAACAACTCCCTCTGCAACTGGATCCTGGCGGTGAGGATAGGCAACAACACATCCACTACGCTGACCATCAACACGGGGGCCCCTCAGGGGTGTGTGTTTAGTCCCCTTCTGTACACCCTGTTCACCCATGACCCAACACCATCATCAACTTTGCTGATAACACGACAGTGGTAAGACTGATCACCGACGACAATAAGGCAGCCTATAGGGAGGAGGTCAGAGACCTGGCAGTGTGGTGCCAGGACAACAACCTCTTCCTCAACGTCAGCAAGACAAAGGAGCTGATCGTGGACTACAGGAAACGGAGGGGCGAGCACACCCCCATCCACATCGATGGGGCTAAAGTGGAGCGGGTCGAGAGCTTTAAGTTCCTCTGTGTCCTTATCACTAAGAAATGAACATGGTGCACACACACCCACACAGGGCACGTAAGCACCTCTTCCCCCTCAGGAGGCTGAAAAGATTTGGCTTTGGCCCTCAGATCCTCTGCACCATTGAGAGCATGTTGACTTGTTGCGTCACCGCTTCGTAAGGCAGTTGCAAGGCTTCCGTCCGCAAGGCACTATAGAGGGTGGTGAGGACGGCTCAGTACATCACTGGGGCCAAGCTCCCTGCCATCCAGGACCTCTACACCAGGTGATGTCAGAGGAAGGCCCAAAAAATTGTCAAAGACTCCAGCCACCCAAGCCATAGACTGTTCTCTCTGTAACCGCACGGCAAGTGGTACCAGTGCACGAAGTCTGAGACCAACAGGACCCTAAACAGCTTCTACCCGTGCCATAAGACTGCTAAACAAGACTGCTAAATAGCTAATCAAATGGCTTCCCTGGACTACCTGCATTGACCCTTTCTTGCACTGACTCAATGCACACACACTGGATGCACACACACACATAGCACGCGCACACATGCATACTGATAACACACATACACTCACACACACATTCACACTCACCACATACACTGCTGCTGCTGTCTATTTTCTATCCTGTTACCTAGTCACTTTACCCCTATAGCCATGTTACAGTTGAAGTTGGAAGTTTATATACACTTAGGTTGGAGTCATTAAAACTTGTTTTTCAACCACTCCACAAATGTCTTGTTAACAAACTATAGTTTTGGCAAGTCGGTTAGGACATCTACTTTCTGCATGACACAAGTAATTCTTCCAACAATTGTTTACAGACATATTATTTCACTTATAATTCACTGTATAACAATTCCAGTGGGTCAGAAGTACATGCACTAAGTTGACTGTGCCTTTAAACAGCTTGGAAAATTCCAGAAAATGATGTCATGGCTTTAGAAGCTTCTGATAGGCTAATTTACATAATTTGAGTCAATTGAAGGTGCACCTGTGGATGTATTTCAAGGCCTACCTGCAAACTCAGTGCCTCTTTGCTTGACATCATGGGAAAATCAAAACAAATCAGCCAAGACCTCAGAAAAAAATGTGTAGGCCTCCACAAGTCTGGTTCATCCTTGGGAGCAATTTCCAAACGCCTGAAGGTACCACGTTCATCTGTAAAAACAATAGTACGCAAGTATAAACACCATGGGACCACGCAGCCATCATACCGCTCAGGAAGGAGACGCATTCTGTCTCCTAGAGATGAACGTACTTTGGTGCGAAAAGTGCAAATCAATCCCAGAACAACAGCAAAGGACCTTGTGAAGATGATGGAGGAAACAGGTACAAAAGTATCTATATCCACATTAAAACGAGTCCTATATCGACATAACCTGAAAGTCCGCTCAGCAAGGAAGAAGCCACTGCTCCAAAACCGCCATAAAAAAGCCAGACTACGGTTTGCAACTGCACATGGGGACAAAGATCGTACTTTTTGGAGAAATGTCCTCTGGTCTGATGAAACAAAAATATAACTGTTTGTCCATAATGACCATCGTTACTTTTGGAGGAAAAAAGGGGCGGCTTGCAAGCCGAAAGAAAACACCATCCCAACCGTGAAGCATGGGGGTGGCAGCATCATGCTGTGGGGGTGCTTTGCTGCAGGAGGGACTGGTGCACTTCACAAAATAGATGGCATCATGAGGAAGGAAAATTACGTGGGTATATTGAAGCATCATCTCAAGACATCAGTCAGGAAGTTAAAGCTTGGTCGCAAATGAGTCTTCCAAATGGACAATAACCCCAAGCATACTTCCAAAGTTGTGGCAAAATGGCTTAAGGACAACAAAGTCAAGGTATTGGAGTGGCCATCACAAAGCACTGACCTCAATCCTATAGAAAATGTGTGGGCAGAACTGAAAAAGCGTGTGTGCAAGGAGGCCTACAAACCTGACTCAGTTACACCAGCTTTGTCAGGAGGAATGGGCCAAAATTCACCCAACTTATTGTGGGAAGCTTGTGGAAGGCTACCCGAAACGTTTGACCCAAGTTAAACAATTTAAAGGCAATGCTACCAAATACTAATTGAGTGTATGTAAACTTCTGACCCACTGGGAATATGATGAAAGAAATAGAAACTGAAATAAATCATTCTCTCTACTATTATTCTGACATTTCACATTCTTAAAATAAAGTGGTGATCCTAACTGACTTAAGACAGGGAATTTTTACTAGGATTAAATGTCATGAATTGTGAAAAACTGAGTTTAAATGTATTTGGCTAAGGTGTATGTAATATTCCGACTTCAACTGTACTTTTACTCGTTATTGTTATTCACTGTGTATTTATTCCTCATGCCACTAATACTTTTTTTACATTACATTTTTTATCTTGTATCTTTATCTTAAATCTGCGTTATTGGAAAGCAGTTCACTGTTAGACTACACCTGTTTACGAAGCATGTAACAAATACAATTTGATTTGATTTTGTGCGTGTCCATACTCACGTGTGTTTGAGTTCTTTTCAGCCATCTGCCCCAACACCTCCCTTTGTCCGTCTACACTCTGCAAAAAAGCTATAGTACCGTTTCACCACAGTAATGGCCTGAACATGCTTTTTTTGCTCTGATTACACCCTACCTAATAATGTTATCTGCTTCGGATCGATGAAAGGAAGGAGGGAGGAAAAGACGGATAGATAGGTGAAGGATGATGCTGATGAGGATGAGGAAGGTTAATGTGATAGCTCCAATAGAAGTAGCAGAGTAAAAACAGCCTCCAGGCTCCAACTACTTATCCTCTCATCCTGTTTTTACTCACATCAGCTCTGTAAGTACACCCACTGTGTTTTTTTTTTTACACATTTCTGCTCAGGTAATATCCCACTGTATAGCTTACTTTCATTAGGTTTTAACACTTATTTTCTCA